>NC_142173.1:27292843-27423936 GCF_029865625.1 Vigna umbellata | reverse complement strand
ATAATTATAGTTAAATTTCCAGTAAACTCGTTTTATCTAATCCATTTATGTTTTTATTTTATTTTATTTGTAAATAGACTTTTTATCTATAAAAACTAAAGAATATTACTATAAAACGATAATATTATTTTATTACTTTTAACTTAGATGATATCTTGAATGGATAATTAAAATTACAAAGTTCTTTTTAAAACATATGAAAACACAGCGCACTTTTTTGTGTTAATAAAAAATAATAAAATTATTATTATTATTATTAAATTAAGTCTAATAATAAAAAAAATTGTTAAGTATAAAAAACAATCAAATTGAAAAGTTGTTAAATTTAAAAATGATAAAATTAATAAAACAATTATATTAGTTTTAAAAAATTATTTAAAAGATAAATTTAAAAACAAATGTAGACATAAAAAAATATAGATAAAACAAAATTTTAATGAGTTATTTTTAAATTGTTAATGTAACAACTAAACTAAACGGCAATGAATCTTTATATAATCAAATTAAAAGTACATTTAAAATACTTTTAGTTAACTTTTATATAATCAAATTATAAATATATATACTATTTATCTATACTTACTGACGAGATTCCCTTTTTAGTGTTTATACTCGTTTTTTCATTTTATATTTTAAATAAAAGTTTTTTTAAAATTAAATTAATTATTTTATCAATTTTATCTTTTAAATGATTGTTTTCTTAAATTTAACTATTCTTTTAATTTGAAAACTTTTTTAAATTTAACTATTTTTATTAAAAAATATTTAAAAATTAAATAAAAAATATTTACAAGTTTCTATTCCTAGTTGTTTGTTAATCTTCATTCATATTCGATCATTTTTTGGTTTAGTTTTTTTTTTAGATTTTTGTCCACGATCATGTTTAGGAACCCCTTTACATGTGTTGTTAGTCTTCTTTTTGGTTCTTGATTAATATGAGGTCCTAAAGACTCACTCAAATCACAATTTGGTGATTTGTAGGGTTTCTAGAGTTCCTTGCGTTTAAAGCAACATGTGTGTGTTTTTAGAGCGTGGTAGCATTTCTGTTTAAGGTAAGATGAACTAATGATTTTCTTGATGCTCTTTTAACTTGATGATTTTAGTTAGTATATGTTGAATTTGGTTAAAATGTGGAAAATTTAATTGTTTTAGTAGAAATTGTGATTTTATATGATTTTCCTTATTGATTGGTGCTTTGTATGGATATGAATGTATTGGTATGTGAAGAAACTCTTTGGAATGAATCTTGTTTGTGAATTCGTTGTGATTGTGAAGTTAATAATGATATCTAATTAAGAAGTTGAGGAAGAGAATAAGGTTAAACTAGGTTGTAAGTAAATTTTTGTTTAAAAGTGAAGTTTCACTAGATGACTTGTTGAAATAATGGACTAGATGTAGAGATGATGTTTTAGGAATTGTTTTGTTGTTATTTGAAACATGATGTGCAAAGAATTGGTTTAGGAATGTAAAGTAGACAATAGATGGTGTCTTGAAATGAATTTTGGTGCATTTAGAAATTTTAGAGAGTGAGAATTTGAATTAGAGGTTTTATGTCAAAATGGAAGTTTTGAAGAGTATTAGTAAGTTTTTTCTTACTTATTAGAATCCCTAAATTGATAAAAAGAAATAGCTAGAATTTTTGGAATTGAATTTTTGTTATTATAAAAAAGTAAACACAGATAAAGCATATATTTTTACTTATATTTATAATGATTCTAATTAATTTTTATATAACTAGATTATAAATACATTTAGATTTATTTAATTAATCTTCATGTAAGGAAATTAGAAGTTCATAAAAATAGTTTTAATAGTTTTTATATAACTAAATTCGAAGTATTTAAATTGGTTATAATTAGTTTTTAGATAATTAAATATAAAATGCTTTTATTAGTTATATATATATATATATTCTCCAATTAGTTTATTTAAAATGATTTTAATTTTTCTAATTCTTTTAGTAACTAAATCGAAAGATCATCCAAATAACCATACTTAAATTATTTATTTATTTTATGATGACTTTACTTTTATAACTATTTTCATATATAAATTACTTACGATATTTAATCAAAACAATAGTTAAGATATTTAATTTCTACTTTCCCAATCCATTAATTTTTAATTTATTTTCTCTTTTTTCATTGAATATTGTTAGAGGTACTCTTACTATAACTTTTACGGAAATTAAATAAAAGAGATTGAGTACGATGATTTATTCTCATCACCTTCCATTTAAAACTTAAACTTTACTTAGATTGAAGACACGTACCATCTTTATTTCTATAGCCACGTGTAGGCGCATAATTAAAATTTGTGATCATTGTAAGTGACAATGACTATGGTTGAATAATTGTGGTACTAATCTATTGAAAAATACACATTAGCTAGAATTAAAAGTTAAGAAAGACAAAATCCACTGTAAGAAATGAAAGTGGGTTTAGATTTTTTATCTAAATCACGTGTCATTTATATGTTTCATATTGTTTTGTACCAATGAAAAGGACACCTATATTAAAAATAACTTATTTATTTATTTATGTATTTTCATTACAGTTTTAATCATTACTTTAATGGAAAACAAATAAATATTTATTTTACTAATTAAAAATATATTTTTAATCTTCGTATAAAGTTTTTATAATTAAAATATTATATGAGATAGAAAAATGTGACAATGCATTGAAATGAAAACCGATGGAGAAAATGGAAAGCGACAAAGAGTATTTTCAGTGATGAAGATGAGTGAAGATAATAATAATATTGGAGATTTTGCGGTGAAATAAAAGACACGAGTAAAGGTGTTGTGTTTGTTATAGAAAAGTTTACCTTAATCAACGCTTAATCACTTGAACAGCTAGCTAATTTTTTGTCCGTTAATTATTAACTTTGTTTTGAGATGTGACTTGAAAAAATAAAAAAGATAAATGAGATTTAGTGAGTTACTACTACAAGACATGACAATGGACGCGCATGGTCTATAAGTTCCATCAACTCTACACAATCTCTTCCTTTCAAATCTAATTTTGTTTTTGGAGCAAAATTTGATTATTAATATTGGTTTTTATTAAATATAGATATTGATATTTTATGTTCCTCCAACATGTCGGTCTTTTAAGAGGCTAACTTAATTAAAAATAATAATTTATACGATTGATCATCTTTAGTATTATAAGGAAAGAGTCATTCTCAATTAGAAACATTTGTTTCAATATGGTGAATGTAAACAAACAGTTGTTTACTTCTTATTTATCTGAATAATAATAATAATAATAATAATTATTATTATTATAATAATAAAAATAATAATAATGAATGTTGTTCTAATTAAATTAATTTGTTGAAATTATTAATTTATAATTCGTCCTTGAAAATTCCAAAAGTTAAATATTGCCATTTTGATGCTGCGTTTGTTTTTGTGAAAAGAGAACAATAAATATAGCTTATATTGAGTTGGTTCGTCCTTTGAAATAAATGAAAAATTTACATTGAAAAGAAAATAAATAAATTTTATTTTAACAAGGATAAAAATGTCTTTAATATATATGAGTATAGAAAAATGTGTTTTAAAATTGATAATGTGTTTAAAATTACGAGACTCAATTATTTTAATATTAAAAATTTAAAGTATATATAGACTTTTTATAAACAAGTTTAATTATTTAAAAATACATATTCTTTTAAAAAAAATTCTAAAACTCTCTTCCTTCTCTTTATTATGAACAATTATATAGACTCATTAGGCAAAACTAAAGTAAGATAACTATTGACTTGGTGGTCGTTGGATGAGAATATACATGTTTATTGAAGTCAAAGTAAGAGAGCTACTGACTTGGTGATTGCTGAGCGAGAATATACTTGTTGGTGGTTTGGTATGAA
This sequence comes from Vigna umbellata, assembly GCF_029865625.1. Classification (NCBI taxonomy): domain Eukaryota; kingdom Viridiplantae; phylum Streptophyta; class Magnoliopsida; order Fabales; family Fabaceae; genus Vigna; species Vigna umbellata. The sequence goes on along the minus strand of NC_142173.1, from coordinate 27,420,057 downwards.
AAGGGAAGAGGCTTAATTTGTGGTTGTTTGTTTGACCTATCAGAAGTAAAGGTAGAGCATAAAAGACCTAGCAGGATGTTGCAATAGTTATAGATACCAGAGTGGAAATTGGATAGCATTTCTATGGACTTTGTTACTAGTTTACTGCGTCGATGAAAGATCATCATGCTATCTAGATTATAGTTGATCGGTTAATGAAAAATGTCCATTTCTTAGTAGTAAATTTGAGGATGTGTATGGCTAAGCTGACACAATTGTACATAAAATAGATAATGAGGTTACACGGTGTACTGTCTAGCATTATGTCAGATAGAGGTATGAGATTCACTTCTAGGTTATAGAAAACCCTATAAGAGATTATGGGTAGCAAGTGTTAGGTTTATCGAGGGGAAGAGGTTCACTAGGGAGATACAACACCAATAAGACTTGAGGCCAACCACATAAGGAATTGACATCACTCTCTACCCAAAACCTTAAGACATTGGGTTAATGGATTTTTACCTTTATATGGTACTCCATTTTCTCATTTCTACCCAATATGGGACTTAGAATCACACTTGCATTCTCAACAATCTCCCCCCCCCAAAGTGATTCCCTTCCACATTGATACACTCCCCCTCCACGGAAGCATTCCCAACCACGAGTGCCCCTTTTTGTACCGTCGTTCATCTTAATAGGACACACTTACTTGGAACCCTTGCCAGGAAGATTTTTTATACAAGGACCATATTGTACTCTTCTGAGGTGGTCACCAAGACTAATCATCAACTCTTATACCACTTGTTAGGTTTATCGAGGAGGAGGTTCATTGGGGAGATTCAACACCACTTAAGCCCAACCACAGAAGGGATTGACAACACTCTCTACCCAAAATCTTTAGACAATAGGTTAATGGGTCTTCATCTTTATATAGTGTTTCACTTTCTCATTTCTGTTAAATGTGAAACTTAGACTCACACTTGGATTCCCAACAACAGGTTGAGGATGAGTTCTGCCTATCATCCTCAAACAAATAGGCAATCAGAGAGAACAATCATATCTTTGAAGGATCTATTAAGAACATGTGTATTAGATGATCTGGGTGGTTGGGATGAAGTGTTACCTTTGGTTGAGTTTATCTACAACAACAATTATCAGATGAGTATAGATATGATACGTTATGTGGCTCTGTATGACAGACAATGTAGAACTCCTTTGGGCTGGTACCAAGATGGTGAGCCAATGTTGGTGGTACTTGTGTTTTTAGCAAACCATAAATAAAGTGAAGATGACATAAGAGAGGATGAAGGCCTCACATAGTAGGAAAAGTCTTTTACTAATCAAAGGAGAAGATCGTTGGAGTTTGCAATTGGGGATCATGTTTTCTTGTGGGTGACTCCAACCACTAGTGTGGTAAGGGTTATCCGTTCGAAAAAAACATTCTCTGAAACCCATATTAGGTCTTGAGACGAATAAGGCTAGTGACTTATGAGATTGTCATGCCTTCTTAGCTAGCCAATCTTCGTTCGATATTTCACGTTTCTCAGCTAAGGAAGTATGTGTTTGATCCTTCTCATGTGCTAAAAGTGGAGGATGCTCAAGTTGAAAGGATTCAATGGAGTTGCAGGCTGTTGGTATAAAGGAGCATTAGAAAAAACATGTTAGTGGAAAGACCATGAGTCTAATTAGAGTCATCTGGGAAGGAAGAACATCTATTATCTGGTAAGTCTAATAATTGAGGTAAAAAAAATTGTTGTTGGGAAGAATATAAAAGTATAGAAAAGTGTGTTTTAGAATTGATAGTATGTTTAAAATGGTGAGACTCGATTATTTTAATATTAAAAGTTTAAAGTATAAATAGAGTTTTTATAAACGGGTTTCATCATTTAAAGCTCCCTTCCTTCTCTCTATATTGTCTTACCTTCCGTTCATGTGTTTGAAGATGGAAGATTGCTCAACTGATCCTTCTAGCGAGCTCTCCATATCTATCTGATTAGTTTCTACGATATAAGTAAGTTGGTTTCCTAGCCCTTTTCTTGGTCTGTATGTTCTTTCTTACATGTGAATCATCTTAGTTTGCATGTAGTATTGGGTCTTCTATACAAGTCTCAACTCATTAATGGTTCTAATGGTGTGTTCCAATCATTTTTGTATTATTCCTAGTTATAGTTAGGACATCCTGTGAGCTTGAAGGGATTTGGAATTCCTTAGAGTAATTTCATCTTTCTTTTAGGTAAAGGAAGCTGATTACACAATTTTTATGCGATTGATACCTTGTAATGACTAATTGTGTGATTGTAAGATGACTTGCTTGCATGATTGAGTTGTGTGATGAAATATGATAGATTGAACTAAGACTAGGGTGTTTATTTTTCTTACTTAAATGATATGTGAAATTTGGAATGTTTCCTTATTGCTACTGTAAATGATATTGTTTGAATTAGTGAAGGTTGTGTAATTTGAATTTGGTATGTTTTTGATTTATGTGTTTGACGTTGGACTGAATTTACAGGACTAAAATAGCATAAATCAAAAGAATTATGTAGACTCGTTAAGTAAGAATAAACTTGTTGAACGAAGCTAAAGTTAGAGAGCAACTGACTTGGTAGTCCTTGGGCGAGAATATACTCGTTAGGTGAAGTCAACGTTAAAGAGCTACTGACTTGGTGGTTGCTAGGCAAGAATATACTCACTATCGAAACCAAAGTCAGAGAGTTCACTGACTTTAGAGTAGCTAGGCAAGACAAGTCTCGTCGGGTGACTTTTTGAAAAATTTAAGTGTGTGATTTTGAATGATTATTTCGCTAAGTGAGCTATTTGTTCGCTGGGCAAGTGGCCTTTCAGGCACTACTCTCTAAGCGAGTAGATATTCTCGCTGACCGAAATTATAGAGCCTGAATCTATTTTCTTATATTTTTTTTATTATGATAAGTTTAATGTATGATACTATGAATGTTAAAAAGATAGTTGGTTTAAGATATTTATCTGAGAATGGTTGGTAGATTTATGGATAAATATGCATGCGAATAATGATAAATGAAATGGTGATGATGATAAGTTTGTTAATGGATATGAGTATTGTATGTGTTTGAGTAATTCTAAGGATCTCATAGGGAGATTCTATGACGGTGTTTCTTTAGTGTATGTATTAATATATGGATTCAGTATTGGAGTTATCCTATCACTTTAATAATCATTCAATCTCAAGTAGAAATCTCAAGTAGAGAAGGAAGATGTATGTGATGAGAGGTACATGAGGTCCTAGTCTAGAGGTTTTACCTTGGCAAATATGTTGAAAAACTAACCTTGTGTGTGATAGATTGGGTAGGCAAGCTATTTCACTACCACAAGTGCATAACCCACTATAGTCTAATATCAATACATGTATTAAGGTAATTGAGTCTAGTATGAGTCTTTATACATGTTATGTTTGTTTTATGAATGAATGATGTGGGATGATAAATCTATGTATATTTTATTAATATTCTTTTACAAATTAGCTTACTGTTGGAAGTCCCACATCAAGTAGAAATAAGGCCAATTTATAATATATAAGTGAGGTGCAAACCTCACCTTATAAGTCGGTTTTGTGGGCTTGAGTTCGGCTTAAACTCACTTTCTAATATGGTATCAGAGCCATGATTAGAGCCTATCCTAGCGATATTTATTGTTTCTTGGACATTTCTATTCCACCCGTTGTCGGGCCACTATCAGACCACCCATTTCTACTATTATGCACGAGATGTCTATAGGTTTTGTGTTATGTTGTTCTCTTTATTTGCAATAATCACTTAAATGGTGTGAGCAAATGATAATATAGCGATGTTCATTATGATAATGGTATAGCAGTGTAGTTTCTGGGGGTGATCTTACTATGTATAGATTTTTTTGTTTAAAATCTTTGTTGTAGACTCAGTCAGTATAATATTTCTTTAGTTATATAAAATCTTTGTAAATATTTTGATATTATAATTATATTTTGGATTAGTATAATAACATTATATATTCGTAAGTTATTTTTTCTTAAAAATTGAGTATGTGATAATAATAATTGGGATGTTACCATTTATATATATAAATTTATATACAAAGAGAGTTTTTTTTAAGACAAGGAGATAATTGAAATAATTTCTCTTAAATCGCATGAGATAACCGTTTTCAAGAAAAAGTCCCAATACTTGTAATGACTAAAAAAAATATAAACAGTAAAAGGATAAGAGGTAGAACAAGAAAGAATATGAAGAGTTTTTATTCTAGTTTGACTTTACTTCCATCCATATTGAGTTTCAATCTTAACTAGAACATTGTTACATTAATACTGAAAATCAAAATTTTATATACATTCCGTATGTAATATCTAACACTCAAAAATGAAAATCTAACAAAAAGAATATAATACAAATTGAAATTTCATTGATTAGTTAAAATTGAAGACTTTCAAATTTACCTAAACGATAAGAATTTAAAATTTTTCATACTATCTCTTCTTTTCATTTCTTTTTTTTCTCAACCTCAGTCAACTAATAAGAAATTTAATAAACTAGGATCTAATATTGGACAAGTTATCAAAAGTAATTCATATATACAGCAATTACAATAACTTTATCTTACAAAAAATCTAATTAAAATAAAAGATTATAATCTAAATTAAATTATATTATTGTTTATCTCATTCTTTTAACATGTGATGTGACTGAAATGAATTTATACAGGTTCAACCAATAAGCTCGGGAGTTACCTTATCTAATAAAATACTAATTATATTTAAAAGTAAAGATACTAAACACTATTTTTTTAAAATAATACATATTACAATTTATACATCAAACTACTATACTTAAAACTAAAAATATTTTTTTATTATATCTTAAAGTTTAAACTTGTTTACTTTACTTTTTTTTTCTAAAACAAACCAAAATAATCCACGGATTGAACATAAATATGGATTAAGTGGAAGAAAAAGATTTATACACTATTTAAGATAAAGAATTTGATGAGTGAAAACAGATTTATTAAATAGTTTATAATGTAAAACTAATTTATGAGTTGTGACTACTTTTCTGTTTTGCACTCTGACACTTTCATGTGATCGTGACTTGTGCTTCTGGACGGGGCGAGACGTTGATGTATGTTTCATGTGACATAATATGGGCATCATCCATCGCTCATAAAAAGGTCATGCTCATCCTCCATGTAAAATTTCCAAATCACATATTTACTAAAAAAAACTCTTGAATAGACCATATGCATAAAAAAAAATTAGATGGTAAAGATAGGAAATATAAAATAATTTTGTATTTTTTTTCACAAGAATATGTTACTTTTTTAATGCATAAATTTACAATTACGAATATTTTATTAACAGTTTTTTATGTGAAGACATTTATGTTATATATAAACAAAATTAACCATTTTAAAATTAGTTTTTAATAAGCTCATCTAAGTCTTTGTCTTAAACATACCTTTAATTGTGTGTTTAAGTTAAAGAGTGAAAACTAAGTGTGAGAAGAAGAAAGAAAAGGAAACAAAATGATAAAAAAATTGTTTAAATTAAGGAAAAAATATAAATAGAATTTGTTTTGTTGATTTTCATTGATGTGATTAATTAAAAGTAAATTAATTGAATAATATAATAAATTATTAAAATATTTTAAATTAAAATTTAATAAAATAAAATAAAATTAAAAGATAATTATTAATACCATGTTAGTATCAATGGAGAAAATTATTCTTCAGAAATATAAATTAAAATTAAAATTAAAATATATTTTAAAGTAATGTAAAAATATCATTACAAAATCCAATATTTCAGTTCAAAAATACTAAAATTTTAAATTATTTTATATTATTTATTATCTTAATTATTCATTTTATTATTAATACACACACACACATATATTAAGTATATATAAATATCATACTTAATATACCGTAATCAATTATAGCACTTTGCTATACATAAAGGTCCTATAATATTATAATTTTAAAATTCAATAACATTTAACACTATTTATATTTAACAATCTCACATTACTTAATAATGGAAATCAATGAGAATTTAAATAAAATTTTCCCTTTCATCTTACGGAGTTTGAATGTTTCTTTTAAATACAAAACATTTACACCCCAAAATATACATTATCTTAAATATAATATCGATTCTAATGTAGAAATGAAAACTCTCTTCTCCTCAATCACAGGACCATGAGATGTACCAAAATACAGTTTTATGAAATTCACAAAAACATTATAATATAAAGATTATAATACATAATCAATTACTTTTCTCTCTCTCTCTCTCTCTCTCTCTCTCTCTCTCTATATATATATATATATATATATATATATATTACATAATGAATTATGTGTTTTCTTAAAACATGATTTGTTCTCTATAGCAATTGATTGTGACTTCAATCTTTATCTTTTTTCATTAATAGTATATATTTTATTATTACCTACTAGTTGATGTCTTTTTCTGTCATTTTAGATATATTTTTCTTGTAATAAGTAATAAAACAATTATCAAAATAAAAATGACAATAAAAAAAGAGAGTAGTGCAAAGCATAACACTAATGTTATAATCCGTCCATCAACTAAACCAATTTGTTCCATTGAAAGGTCCATCATTGCATAATGGCTAATTGATTTTGAGATGACATGGTAATATTGTTTTGTGAAATTTTGCAGGATAGGATCTTGAAGAATTTCACATAGAAATTCAGGGACTCTTCTTATAAATGAATTACACCACACTACATAATTTTCAAACATCTTATATATATATATATATATATATATATATATATATATATATATATATATATATATATATATATAATATATATATTGCAATTAATCTGGTCCACACAATAAGATAGCCAATTAACTGTTATTCAAACATTATATTTTATTACGAAACTCATTATTTTATAGTCTAGTTCTTAATTTTAGGATTTTTAACATATTACATAAACTGATTTGAATAGAAAATCATTTGTAAAATTTAAATCTTAAATTTAAGACCTTTCTTGAAATTTCTACACAGAAACTTAGTCTTACTGTTACTTGTATTATTTTTACCAACAATTCACATTAAAAATGACTGCAATAAATTAACTATAAGTATCACATTATTAATTATGAGTTATAATTTTTTATTTTTAAAAATATAATAATATTTATATATGTAAAGAAATAGTTCGCAAATCCATTTAACCATCTACCACATAAAAGAGTAAGAAATTATAATTAAGAACTTACAATAAGTTAGACGTTTAAATAGAAAGAATAAATGAATAACTACTAAAAGAAATTTAAAAAAAAAAAGATCAATTGAAGTGTTTACTACATTATTATCATCCATATGCTGAAAAATTCATTAAAAACATATGTTTTTTCAAGTCAAGATTTCTCTCATGATCAAACTCTCAACTCAGTTGTTACAACAAATCATAAAATATCCTATTTAAAAATATAATTGTCTAACTAACTTTCATAAAATACACCAAAACAGTTAGAGAAAATAACCTAACAGTACTTCACATCTGAGCTTAACTCTGATAGGCAAAGGAAGTGAAAAAACACATTGATAGAGAAAAAGACAAATTATCTGATAAAGAGAAACGATTTTTACCATAAGATATTCGTAAACACATATTTAGATATATATTTATATTTATTTAACATATATTATAAAAAGGTAAAATAATTATAAAAAAGATAATTTTTTTTATATTTTTACTAAAAAATAAAAAGGAATAATATAATAAATAAAAAAAAAGTTGTAAAACAAAGTATAATTTCATATTACTTTATTCTTTTCGCTTTGTTTTGGCTACGCATTATTCTTTCCTTTTCTTCTATAAAACCCCCCTTGCATTGTGACTTCGACAACCAGCAACTTCTACGTAGCATCTCTTCTTTCTTTTCCACAAATACCAGACAACTCGGGCTTTTTCAAAAGAAAAACGCAACCACGAACATGGTTACTTCAGACAGAAACATGTTACAGAACTACGTTCCAGTTTATGTCATGCTCCCAGTAAGTCATGCACATGAACTAGTGTGTTTCTAAGCTAGCTGTTTATTATTTGTATGAGTATAGACGCTAATTATATCTTCTTTTCTTGTTTATCTTTGAAACTGCTGCAGCTAGGAGTTGTCACTGTTGACAATGTTTTTGCAGACCCTGATGGCCTCAAAGAACGGCTTTTGAAGCTGAGAGCAACAGGTATTGATGGGGTTATGGTTGATGTGTGGTGGGGGATCATAGAACTGAGGGGGCCTAAGCAGTATGATTGGAGAGCCTATAGGAGCTTGTTTCATCTGGTTCAGGAATGTGGCTTGAAACTTCAAGCTATTATGTCATTCCACCAGTGTGGAGGGAATGTAGGAGATGTAGTTAACATCCCAATTCCCAAGTGGGTGCTCGACATTGGAGAATCTGATCCTGATATCTTCTACACCAACCGTTCAGGCACAAGGAACAAGGAGTATCTAACTATTGGTGTGGACGATAAGCCTATATTCCATGGAAGAACAGCCATTGAGGTGAATGAACTAAGAGAACTAAAATTATCTTTCTTATAACTAGCATTCTTGTTGTCAACCCCGTAAGAAAAATTGCAACTATGGTACGTATGAACGTATCATGTGTATATTTGCCTTCCATAAATGCGTGTCATCGAAAAGAATTGACCTGGTCTGCTTGATAATCTATTTTCCATTAAAATTAAGTACAGTGTTATTAATACTGACATGCTAAAAAACAAGAAAACTAATTCAGTCTATTAGGTTGAACTTGTCTGTTGTAGGTTTAACTTGTATAATCCTACTCCCAAAAGAGGCTAACTAAACGGAATCAGCCTTGCCACTCAAAAAAACAAAAGAAGCATATTCATTCTATGTGGGAGTTCAAGTCCTCATTGAGCAATAATTTATTGTGTAATAATAGGCTAGACATGTTTCAGATAGACTTCTACACGTCCAGATTTAGGAACAATGATCTTGATTATTACACAGCATGTTTAAACTTGTTATTGTATGCAGATATACAGTGACTACATGAAGAGTTTCAGAGAAAACATGTCAGACTTTTTAGAATCTGGGCTTATTATAGATATTGAAGTAGGGCTTGGCCCAGCAGGAGAGCTCAGATATCCCTCTTATCCACAAAGTCAAGGATGGCAGTTTCCTGGTATTGGAGAATTTCAGGTGAGTCTGGTCTTATCTTTCAAAACAGAGTTGTTTCTCATCGAAACTGGGATTTGTTGATTATTTGAACAACTGAAGTATCATAAGAATGAAATTCTGCAATATGCAGTGCTATGACAAATATTTGAAGGAAGATTTCAAAGCAGCTGCAGCAAGGGCTGGCCATCCTGAATGGGAACTGCCAGATGACGCAGGCCAGTACAATGATGTTCCAGAATCTACTGGATTCTTCAAATCAAATGGCACGTATGTCACTGAGAAAGGGAAGTTCTTCTTGACTTGGTATTCAAACAAATTGCTGAGTCATGGTGATCAAATCCTAGAGAAAGCCAACAAAGCATTCCTGGCCTGTAAAGTCAAATTAGCGATCAAAGTAAACTTCATAGAACCTCAATTAACAGTCTCCTTAATTTTCTACCAGATGATTAACCTCTGACCATGATGACAGGTATCTGGAATCCACTGGTGGTACAAAGTTGAAAATCACGCAGCTGAGCTTACTGCTGGATATTACAACCTTAATGATAGAGACGGATATCGTCCCATTGCAAGAATGCTGTCTCGCCATCATGCCATTTTGAACTTTACGTGTCTTGAGATGAGAGACTCAGAACAAAGCTCAGATGCCAAAAGTGCACCACAGGAGCTCGTAATGCAGGTAATGCATTAAATTTTTTGCAAGTTAAAAGATTGTTCTGTTTCTTAAAGATAATCTCAAATGTAGATGCTGTATTATAGTGGTTAAATTGCCAAACATGAACACATGCACAGGTACTGAGTGGAGGTTGGAGAGAAGACATCCTAGTTGCTGGAGAAAATGCACTTCCAAGGTATGATTCCACAGCATACAACCAAATCATACTGAACGCAAGGCCACAAGGCGTCAACAAAAATGGCCCTCCAAAACTTATGATGTTTGGAGTGACATATCTTCGCCTATCAGATGATCTACTGCAACAATCAAATTATGATACGTTCAAAAAATTTGTGCTAAAGATGCATGCAGATCAGGTGAGCAGTCTTTATTCATGTACTTATAAGATGATATTTTGTGAACTTTCTTCAAATGCATAACTACCTTGAAGATTACTAATCCTGTTCCCCTAAAATTACAGGGTTACAGTGAAGACCCTCAAAACTACAATCATGTCATAACTCCATTGAAGCCATCGGCACCAAAGATTCCCATTGAGGTTCTTCTTGAAGCGACTAAACCAATACCGCCATTCCCCTGGCTTCCAGAGACAGATATGAAAATTGATGGCTGATTTCCCAATGGTGCTAAGAGTAGTTAAATAATCTGCTGGAAATAATAGATACCGTTCAGGATATAAATAAAGCACCCAGCCACCAAAATCAGCAGTACTAATAATAATAATGCCATGAAGTAGCAATGTCTAGCTAGACATATAGGCAGTACTCGCGTCTGTACTTTTCATGTGTGTATTCCTATATATAAAGTTAATAAAGTACTTTATCAAACTTGCATCAATGCTGCTTATTGCAATCCAAAAGTATCAGTCTCTAACATGTTGAAATATGCTCATGCAACACATTTTCAGATCAACTTACACCTGCGTATGATCTTAGACCCTTATTATTATCCAAATGTGATTAAGTGTTTACAGCAAACGTAATATTTTAAAAAATATATGGGCCAATCCAAATAACTGTAAATTATATCACAAGAACCTTATCCAGTGGAATAAAATCCTATTACAAATTAGCTTTCCATGGCAAATAGATTTAGAAATAGTATCTAGCATACGACAAGAATTAATATCTTAGAGCTTAGAACACATGAATAATTAACTTTAGACAGATCTCTAACTATAGGCAAGTAACAAATTTATGACATATATTCGCAATGATGCTTTGTCATACCACATACCTATGTGATAAAACATACATATTGAAGTTTTATTGAATTTGGGTTTTACCATGTATCGACTATATTTCATTGCTAATTATTTAAAATTTACAAGATATTATTTTCTTAAAGTCCTTGTCTTCCTCAAGTTTTTGCTCTAGAAATGAAAGCGCAACTAGTTAAAATAAAAGCTTCACGGATATTTGAAAAAAAAAAAAACTATTAGGTTAAAATTTCCAGGTTGGTCAAGAAGGTGGGTGGGGTGGAAGGAGATGATTTTTGCCTTCAATTGCAATTCATTATATAAGTTTGAATTCACTTAGGTTATATGTACTATAATTTCTAAGCTGTATTTCTTTTTAATGATTCAATGCTATCATATTTTAGTCCCGGACTCCATTGTTCAATCTTTGTTATTCTTTCTATTTCTATCGTCTGTTACTCCTAACACACCTCTTGTATTCTAAAATCCCTCCATTCTTTGGTCTTTCCATCTCAGTTGTCACCAAAATCGAGTACTATACTTCAAAAGCATTTTGCTTGTGAATGACAACTATTAGAGATCTTACTTGGCTGTGGCTGTTGTTAGGACTTCTAGAGAAGCACACAGAAAATGATTTAGTAATGAATATATCATATCCATCTATTTTAACACAAGAAAAAACGGTTGGGATGTTAAGGTATGACGTCTGGTTGAATGTGAGTTTGACATGCTCGGTACAACAGCAAGGAGGGAGTTGATTTCTCGTGTACACAAGTACTGGAAACTTGAGCTTCTTTTATAGTTAGAAAGAATCTCCAGGTATTGGGGCTTTGAGGCAAAACAAGACACATCAGATTACGGGTACGGTGCTGTTTCATCTGCAATGCTAATGGCGACTGATGATGCCACATTTTGTATTGCAATTTCCTTTCGTAGGTAGCTTCCTTTTCTAGCTATCAAATTTCCATGGACCAAATTTTGTATTTTCATTTGAATTTCATCTACTATTTCATCAAACTTCCTCAGCTCACCAATATCCACCACATGAGCATAAACCATCTCTAAAATGGTGGAACCTATTTATATCTCGCATGATAATCACCCGATTTGTGAGCTTAGAGATCATTTTTATTACTGAGTGGCAATCTCCACACACACGAAGATTCTTGGTTATCCTGATTGTGGTTCCCGGAGCAGTGCTAATAAGGGCAAAAGCAAGAGCCAACCTCTCGCTATGATTCCAAAGCATTTTCTCCTTTATTTCCTCCTCAACATCAAAAAGAACTGAAGTAGTGTCAGGTTTGTATCCAGCTTTCTTCAGCTGCTCATTCAAGTCTTTCAATTTCACATAAATATCATCCGACTGCTGGTGGGAAGTATCCCCAACAAAAAATTGATGAAACATCTTATTTAGCTCAACAAAACTGTAACTAGGTGCTTTCTTCAATCTTCCTTTTTTCACCAATGCCCTCACATTTTCCACATCTTTCCACCGTCTCTCAGCAGCATAGATGTTGGAAAGGCAAACATAGCCACTCGCTCCATTTGGATTCAATTCAAAAAGCTTATGTGCCGAGATCTCTGCTAACTTGACATTCCGATGCAATCTGCATGCTGAAAGAAGAGCAGTCCACACATCCTCATTGGGTTCTAATTTCATACTCTCTATAACTTCATATGCTTCATCTAAGTACCCTGCTCTGCCAAGTAGATCCACTAAACATGAATAATGAGTGGGTCCAGGGTCTACATTATAGTCTCTAGTAATTTTATAGAAAATTTCTTTACCTTCATCCACTAATCCAGAATGACTACAAGCAGATAAAACTGCAGTGAAAATGCCCTCATCTGGAATTACATTTGTACCTAACATTTCGTAGAAAATGGAGACTGCCTCTCTTCCTCTCCCATGAATTCCAAAGCCAGAAACCATAACGGTCCAAACAGCCAAATTTTTCTCAGGCATCTCATCAAACACACAACACGCACAAATTAAACTCCCACAGTTAGCATACATGCCAATAAGTGCAGTTCCAACAGCTACATTCACTCCATAGCCCCTCTTAACAACATATGAATGAACAGACGTGCCCAACCGCAAAGCCGATATTTGATTACAAGCTCCGAGCACTGAAATTACGGTCACTTCATCTGGCACTTCCCTTCCCTCAACCATCCGACCGAAAAGCTCAAGAGCTTCAAAAGCATCCCCACGTTTCTCATACCCGGATATCAAAGAATTCCACGACACAACATCCTTCACTATCAACCCTTCAAACAAGTTCCTTGCACAAGACATAGACTCACAATTGCAGTACATGTCTATAATTGAATTCACTAAAAACCCATTATTCACTCTCCCATTCCCACCATTTCTGACAACAAAACCATGAATCTCTTTCCCCGCCTTCAAATCCATAACATCCCCGCAAGCGGAGAGAAGAGCAAGCAGGGTGGTCCCATCTCCCACAAAACCAACCCTCCTCATCTCCCCAAAAATCTCAAAAGCTCCCTGAGTCTCACCATTCTTCACACACCCCGACACCATGGTGTTCCAAGAAGTCAAGTCCCTCATAGGCATTTTATCAAACACCACCTGCGCAGCTGCCACGTCACCAAACTTTAAGTACATCGAAAGTATCGAGTTCCCCACGTAAACATCCTCCTCGAACCCACCAACCACCACCAAAGCGTGAACCTTTCTACCAATTCCGCGAAGCAGAAGGTCCCCACAGGCCTTCAGGACAAAAGGGTAGGTGAAATTGTCAGGCTTCTGTCCTAAACGCAACATTTCACGGTAGAGAACAAGGGACTTAATGGGAGAGTGGTTGCAGGCGTAGCCCCTGATCATGGAGTTCCAGAGAAACGAATTCTTTAGCACAATTTGGTCGAAGATGAGTTGGGCATGGGACATGTGGCCGCAGGCAGCGTAGCATGCGGCGAGCTTGGTGGCGAGATAGGTGTTGTGGCGGAGGTTGCCGTCGGTGGTGACGTGTGCGTGGAGTTGCTGGGCTTGGGTTAAGGATTTGGAATTGGAGAGTGATTGCAGTAAGCTTCCACATTGTAGAGAATTGAGGGTGGTGGTGAAACAAGGTTTGGAAACAAGAGCTGTTGACTTGAGTAGCGACATTGAGATTCAGGATGTTCTTCCATGAATAAAGACAAGAGTACCAGGAGCAAGTACTAGGAATAAAAGTAAAGGATTGTTGAATTAAAAACAAAAGAAAATGGAAAAAAAACATTTACATTTTGGAGATGCGGGGTATCGATCCCCGTACCTCTCGCATGCTAAGCGAGCGCTCTACCATCTGAGCTACATCCCCATTTGATGTCTATAAAATATACTTAAAGTATTAATAATATTATACATAGTTTTATTTTGCACTGTTCCACGTCTAATGAAAAAAGGTTAGTGAGATATAAAATATAATGCAAAAGGACTTAAGGTGTATTCAGAGGTTGGTCAACAATTTTTTTGGTAGTCAAACTTAATTATTAAGTATTGTTTGATTGGATCTACTTGTAAAAGATGATTACAAAAATTTACTTCTTATTTAACTTTTCAAAATACATAAAAATTCAAGTTTTAAACTTTTAGTTTAAATTCTCCCCAAATGCGTTTCTTCCTTGATGACTTTACCTTGTTAGTGTTTTTGTTTGTTTCTCAGTTCTCATAGTTATGGCATTTTTTTTAAAAAAAAAAAAAAAATTGGTAGTTTGATTTTCCTTTTCTCCTATTGACTTTTGTCCAAGAAATTCCCAGTTATTTTCCGTGTTTCATCGTTTGGAAAACTCATGAAGGCAATCTCAAAGTTTAATTAATTAAAACTTTAAGTCATTAATTAGCACTATTGTGTTGACTTTATTTTATCTTAACTCATTAGATGGTTTTTACAATGTTGTTTTATGTGTTGATTTGGTTATAAAAATATATGCAGTTGTATTATATTGAAAATCACAAGTCAAGTTTTTATTTTTTTCAATTCTGGAAAAAGAAAAGAAAGACAGAATAATAATTATTCATCTTTACCCACTCAGCCTCAATCTTCAAAAGTTTCATCACAAAATTCTAAACTTAAAGGTTGATAGCATTCTTTTTTTACTAACTTTTCAAGCATATGGTTTGAGGTAAAATAATAAAAGTTTGCACTAAAAAGATAGGGGAATTATCTTAAAATTCAAAAAGATTGACGAAATAGTGGGTTGACTTTAAAAAAGACTATTTAATAGAATATAAAACTTTTTCACAAAACTTTTCATTAAGTAGATGATAAGAGTAAAAGGTTGCCTTGGGAAATTTTGCTTTTGACTGCATGTGAAAAGAAAAGAAAATAGAGTAGTATAAACATATAATAAATGTAATAAACACTTGACAGATATTGATTTATTTAGTAGGTGTTACCTCTGATTCTCTTTCAGGAAACTTTTTCATTTCAACCTTATGATTACGCAAATATTTTTATTTTTACTTTCTTCTTACACGATAGATACAGGAAAATAATTCATGTTTATCTCATTTATCTCTCTCTAAAATTAAAAGAAAAAATGTGAACTTATTTTAGTTTATACGGCATATATTCTTCAAGTGTTACTCTTGGTTATATAATTAAAATAATTCATTACAAAAATAATACAAGGTTCTTTTTATTATCAATGGTTTTAATCTATGATAAATACACAGTTGATAAAATCACTGAAAAAATGTCAGTAAAGATTTTCGATGGTTTTGTTCGTAATTATTGCTATTTGTGAGAGGTTTTTAAAAATCGTTGTAAATAACTTAAAAAAATTTATTTAACTGTGATCATTTGTGGAAGTTTTTATAGAAATCGCCAGTAGCTGTGGGAGTTCGTAAAACTGGTGATAGTTGCTAGAGCTGAAAGAAACAGTCAAGACTTGCATGGATTAACAAAAAACCGTTGATATTTTCTGGTTTTATGTAGTTGAGGTTTTAAAAACCATGAAAATAATTTAATTTTTTATTATTCAAACAATTTGATTAATGTAATTAAATGAAATATGTTTAATATTAAATCACAATAATATGAAACCAAAAATAATTATTATTATAATAAAATAAATTGTAAAATTAGAAATACAATTAATTTGTTAACTTAAGAAATAACATATCGTCAGTCCTAAAAATTAAAAATAAACACGTTCTTTCTCGTAACAAATTAAAGTGTTTTGAATAACAATTATTGTTGTTGTTCTTTAATTTTTTTTTTCATCATTTGACACCCTTCCTTAATCATATACCTACAATATTAAATAATAGTTAGTCGATAATATATTAAAAAGAAATATTTACACAAATTTAAAAATTATTATCAGTGATAATTGAAAAATGTTAAAATGTGAAGTCAATTGCCCATCATAAATGTCATCACTGTCTTCATTTCATTGACTTGTGATGTCAATGAAAATACTTGAACTAGAACAAAATTATTTGAAAAGTGAAAACATTTTTAGCCGAATTATTGATAAAAGCATGAAAATAATTAAATATTTTGTAAATTATGTATAAACCCAAGTTTGTAATTCTAAATAAGAAGGAGAAGTTGAAGATGATCTATTATGACAAACCCTGGATTTCAAAGATTTTATATGGGAAAGATCCGAGCATAAACCATGAGCCGTCTACAATGCTCTTGGCTTCTTAAAGAAAGAGCCAGTGGATCTGAACTCGATATTTCTTCTGTTTGGGGATGATGTTGGTGTAGATTCATATGTTCAAATTTTTTCCTATATACAAAATTTAATAACAGTGTAGTGAAACAGGATGTAAGGAAATAGATACCAAGCCACGCAACAAAACACAGATTCAAAGAATGGAAGGTAACGTATGCAATGTTCAAAGGGATGCAAGGGAAATGCAAACTAATGTGAAAAGTGCAGATTTTAAAATTCAAATACAGTGTAACATGTATAATGTGACCTATTAAAATGAAAGAGACACTTAGAGTTTAACTACAAGGATTGGAACAAGTGTAGGTTAAATGTATGACTGAAAATGTGCAAGTAAGACCTAATATTTTTAGATTTACAAAGTCAGATGCAGATATGTGAACTTGACATGAGTTTATGCAATGAGTATAGTAAAGTTAATTGAAAGAAGATCCAATAGCAAAAACATGCACGAAGCTCCAAGTTGATCCAGTAAGAGCATGCATGAGAGCAATGCTAACTTGATACAACAAGACTAAATGGTTTGTAAAAATCCAAGTTGGATAGTCAAGAGCATGCATGAAGCTAACCTAAGACGAAGAAAAAGTGAAATGTAAAGAAAATACTCAAATAGATTTAAATGCCTAATAAAACAAACAAATCTCAAAACAACCTGGTAAAGATGCAAGTGAAATCCACATGTTCAAGCTGGCAGAAAATTAAAAGCAAGAATCCAGAGAATTATAAAATGCAACTAAAAATGGACTCTAGGGAAGATGACATATAACCCTCATCAATACAAAAATCGAAAGGAAATCGACCTGCATATAAAAGTCGACTTCAACTCGACCAAAGGGTCAATCATCGTCATAACACAGTCTTTTTCACCTACACAGGTAAGGCAACACAGTCTTTTTCACCTACACAGGTAAGGCGAATTAAACTTGGCCAAAAGGTCATTCGAGTTCATTCATTGCCCATGTCAAACTTCATGGCCTTATGTACATGCCTAGCCCAAAAAGAGACTTTAATGCTCATTAAAGTTCAACAATTTTCATTAATAATGGGCATTCAATACATATAGTCACTGTGACATATTTATGAGATGGTTATTCACCATTATTTCAAAGATGCTCGAGCTCAACAACCATATCCTCCTAGCTCCATATAAGGACCTGGACCTGGAAGTACATCACACTGAAACATTCTTCATACTTTTACTTACGCTCTAAACTGATACTTAAAGATTTTACTCACTTAAGTCTTAGAGAGTCTTTTTCATGTGTCCTGTTTAGACCAACCTACCTTGTAAAGGCACCTTCGAGATTTCATCATCTATCTTACATACCTAGAATCTAATCCGGTAAAAATAGTAAAGATTATGTTTTCATCATTTACCAATGTAAAACAAAATAAAGGATATAAAAAAAATCTAACGTTATAAAATATCAAATTTGATTACATAATACATGACATTATCTTCTTTCTTCCTATATCACACCATTATAGCAAAATTACATATTCAAGCCTACAAGTTTATGTTTAAATTTTACATGAATTAATATAAAAATTTATATTTTAATATATTACATTTTACTATAATAGAAATATAAATTTTCTCTTAATATATCAGACATGATAAATAAACTCATTGTCACGAGTATTATTTGAACTCATTCTAATTTTATAAGAAATATTTAATTTGAAAGACT
Source organism: Vigna umbellata (assembly GCF_029865625.1). Classification (NCBI taxonomy): domain Eukaryota; kingdom Viridiplantae; phylum Streptophyta; class Magnoliopsida; order Fabales; family Fabaceae; genus Vigna; species Vigna umbellata. The sequence continues at coordinate 27,401,629 of NC_142173.1, read as the reverse complement.
TAAGTATGATCATAACTAATACTTGATATTTTAAATTAGATATGAAGTATGGTATTGGTATATATATACTCACCCTATTCACATTCTCATATTTATTTTTGTTTTAAATTATTAAAACATCATCAATCTATTAATTCTTATTTTACTACAATTTTTTGTTCATGTCTCAATTATTTAACTCATTCAATATTTATCAAGTTCACTCAAATTTTTAAGATACTTTCTTTTTCATTATAACTTTAATTATATATTGTTTTTTTTTTGTATAACTTTGTTTTTTCAAATGATGTATTACATTATAAGAAATTTAAATCTCAATTTCCTCTAATTAAATCATTTCATAAGACACACATTTTAATTATTTCTTTTCTTTTTAATATTTTATTAGTTAATTATCTTTTATCACATAAAAATATTTACTATAAATTTCAAATATTAATTCGTGTAAACCTTTATTTAATTAAATAACCTAAAAAGCCTATATTTTCTTTTCACTCTTCAGTCTTCAGTCATCACTCTTCACTGCACAATTTTTCATTGTCTGTTTTAAAAGTTCTATTTGTCTGATATCCATCAAACTTACCTAAATGTTTTAAATATTTTTCCTATCAACATTTGCGAATTCTAACTATCATAAAATTTTAATTATTCATATATTTTAAATATATATTATATACACAATGGTGAAATTATAGATGGGACCATGATTCTTGGAATTTAATGAAAGAATATTAGATAGTAGAAGGAAAGTAAATAATCTATGAGTTTATAATAACTCATGATAAATATAAATTCTTTTATTTGCGTTCATTTTCCCTACAATACACGTTGTATATATGAATGTAATTCGAAATTATGTTACAGTCAATTCTTTTACGAACAAAATATACGTGTAGAAAATAAACAATATCAAATATAATTGATAAATAACTTGAATTTAATCAATTTGTAATAAATTGTATACGGAAAAAAATGACAGGTAAACATTATATAATCTCTACACTTAAAAATAATTAGTCTTTGACTATCATTTGGTGATTTGTTACATGAAAAACTATTTATGCAAAGATCAACCTCTCTCTCTCCTTATATAGCATATATTAATAAGTTTCTACAAAAATCCATGGATGAGCATAAATATTTAAAAAAAAAATTGCGACGCTCACTTTCATACTATAGGTGAGTTGGTTTGCTCCTTTTTTAAAAAAACAAGAATTATTGTTTGTTAGAAATTACTCTTGAAAAAAAAAGTGTTTTTAATAAAAACAGATAAATTTCTACTTTTAACGTTTTGTTTAAACTGTTTGTTTTAAAAAATAGAAGTTATCTGTATTTTAAACAACTGCATTATTTAAAGAAATTTAATTTACTTATTTCGGAAATAGTTATTTCAAATTTAACCAAACTTATTCAACATTATAAATCAGTTTGTTTAAATTTAAAATAAATAATTTAAAAGCATCACTTTTCAAAAAGTAGATAGGATTTTCTTATTAAAATAAGTCAAAACTAGTTATTTTTTAAATAAGTAGATTAGATTAAAACATAACCAAAAATTGCTTAAAGAGAACTTCAAAGAAAATCAGAAACAAACGCTCGGAGTAACGACAACGATGATAAATAAGGTGAGTAGAGGGACGATAAAATAAAATAAATAAAAATAAATGTGGTGGAAGCATATAAAGAATTTTCCTATAAAGAAAGGAGAGTAAAAAGACATAGTTGGAGAGTAGGAAAGCAAAAGAAGGGTCCCACATTGTTCTCCCCACGTCCCTATTAGGACTTTCAATGCATCGTTGTCTTTCTCTCTCCTCTGACGCCTCCTCCCACACCCAGTACAAGAAACAAACTTTTCAATGATCAAAATTCCCAGAGACGCAAATTCTTGTACTGGTATTGCAATTCTATAGAATTTCATTAAAACCAAAAAAAGAAAAAGACAAAACCAAAAACAAAAAAAAAAATTCAAATTTTCAACGTGGATTCAACCCTTGTTATACCTTTGCATGAATTGGGTTCATACGACACTCTCACGTACGTAACGTTCATTTGATTGGTTCTTCCACAACGTGCGTTATTCGTATATTCATCTTATCTAATACCAACCCATTGTCCAGCTTCGTCATATTTTGTATATTGTCTCTCGTTCCAACCTGATTCCCGAGATATCATACAGTTGAATTTCCAAACTCCCACCTTCGTGGGTTTGTGGAAAAGTTGAGCGTTCACGAAGTTTGGAACGAGCGATATATTGTTGTATTTATTATTCTTTTGGAAGGCACGGAAGCTTTTGGCAAGGTGTTGGCTTTGTTCGTTTGAAAACTTGGGAGGACTCATGTTCAATGAGAGATGAGACGGGAATTTTGCGTTCGGGTTGATGAAGTTGAAAAATATAATGGAATTGACAAGACCCAATTATGCTGTTGTTTACGTCATTCTCCTTTGTGCGTTGGCCCAAGGGGGTTCAGAGGGGAAAGGGGGAAAGGAAGATGAGTCTTCTAGAGTTGGTGGAGGGGCATCAATTATTTATGTTCATAGATTGAAGGTATCGTTTTTTTTTCTTTAATTTGTGTCCCTTCTTTGTTGTTTCTTCTTTGGATTTCTTGTCTGGTTTTTTGTTTGTTCATGATTCTTCTTTCTGTTCTGAATAAATGTTTAATGGCCCTTTTTAATTTGTTACCAAAAAGTGGTTTTGATTTTGACTACCATATTTTTCTGTTTGGTTTCATAGCAATTGGCTAATTTGGTTGGTAATTCTGTGTTTTTGTGTTGTTATGTAAAACTTCCCCTGGTTTTACATGTATATTAAGCTGACTCAAGCGTGCGAACTACGTGCTTATTATTGAGATTTTACTTGGCTGCATATAGAGTTACCTGTTTGTATATCAAAGTTCATACATGCAGAACTTTCCATCTTTACTTCACCAATTACTATGTTACTTATCGCGAAGCTTATATATAGTATTTCCATCTATGTTTTCCAAAGAAAGAATCCAAAATGAAGAAATCGATTCATTTGAATTCAAGGACTAAAAAGTAGTATCACATAAAAGGATCTCTCAGCTAATTTTAAGAAAACTAGGGATGCATGTTTTTGTTTAAAGAATACCTTAATATCAGCCTGTGCTTATATGATTCAGTAAATGATGCTGAGTATAAAAAGGCCATGTTCTTATTCTAAAAAGTCAAATACCACCATTTCGCCTCTGCATATTGAAATTGGATTATAGAAGAAATGAAACACTTTTAAGTCCATTACTATTGTTTGTTATCTTAAAAATTGTAAGAAAACCAAGAATGCTCATACCATTTTATTTAACAGGAATACAGCACACAAAAGATGATCCAATTGTGTTTAAAATACTGCTTTTGACTACACATTGATTGAATGAAGGAACATGCCTTATTACTTCAATTTTTATAAAGCATGACAGTGATAGATAGTGTAAAATTTCTTGTGAAACTATAGTAAATTATATGGCAACTGGAAGCTTGCTGTAGACATATTAGCTAGTCTTTTCTATCTTTTTTTTTTTTTTTTTTTTTTTTTAAATGAAGGCATATTAGTTAATGTTTCACACTACTCTGAATGGTGCTATTCTCTTATTTGGTTGATACAGGTAGAAAATGACGGTAAACCCTGCAGGAAACAATTGATAGACAGGAACCTTGACTTGCATCCTCTGGAAGGGAGTGGTGACATAAAGAGTATAAAAAGTAACATAAACAGAGAAACTAATTTTCTGCCACTTCATATAAAAAGAAAAACTTTAGACGGCAAAAGAACTAGTTCTAGTCCTGTTTCAGAAAAGGGTAGCTCTAGATATTTGTCAACAGAGCATTCTGGATCAACCTTGGGTGTGGAAAGAGGCCATGGAAGAAACTTGCTTGCTGATTCACCAAAGAAACAAACGGCACCAAGTCCTTCTCCTACACCAGCCAGTTCTCCATTATCACCAAGTAATGGTCCAACACCAGCCAGATCTCCATTATCACCAAGTCATGCACCAACACCAGCCACTTCTCCACCATCAACACCACCTCCTACTCCCAAAAAAAAGGATTTACCACTCCCAAAAGATATGTTTGCACCATTTCCACCTCTACCCCCTATAGCTCGTTCTCCTCCCAAAAATTCTAAACCTACAGTCCAGACTCCTGCTCCTCCAACATCTAGCGCTGATGACAAAAAGAAGAAAACAATTATTTTAGCTACCACTTTATCAGGTGTTGTAATCTTGATAGGCTTGTTCCTATGCTATCGTGAGACCAAAAAGAAGAGAAGTGATAGGGATGACAGGCCTTTGCTCGTATTAACCTCGGATGATTATACTGGCGGTATGCTCTTGTTCTTTCTTTCTACATGATTTTAGTAATGTCTTCAACAGTGGTTTTTGTTGAAGTTGATAAACTTATCAGTCGTGACAGTTTATGATATGACAGTGTGAAATATATACTATATTTTCTTTATAATGTATGAAATCTGAAGAGTGAAGAGCAAACTCTTAAGTTGCCAAATCAATTTCTTGAAGACTTGAGTCAGTTTAAATTCTTCTATTTTACAGTTACACATGGTTGTGAAACATTACACTAGGATCAATCAAAGGTTCCATGTTAATTTTTTTTCTTCAGGTACAAGGAAGGTTGTTCAATTAGGAAATTCTAGAAGGGATGAATATGGCATTGGCGATGGAAAGAACCCTTCTCATGTTAGAAATTTGTCCAGTAGGAAGGGTGTAGATGTCAACGTCTCAATGGTTGACATAGCATCATCATCATCAGAAGGCGGAAGAAAACTAACAGTATCCCCTAGTGTAAAGTCTGACCCTCCTCCTCCTCCTCCTCCCCCACCTCCTCCTTCTTCTTCTTCTTCTCTTCCTCCTCCTCCTCCCCCTCCTCCTCCTCCATCTTCTTCCTCTTCTTCTACTCCTCCTCCTGGCCGTACTGCTGGACCACCACCACCACCTCCTCCCGCTAATCGTACACCGCCGCCCCCAAAAGGTGCTCATGCTCCGCCAGCTCCTCCCAAACCAGTTGGAGGTGCGAATCATGGACCACTACTTCCTAAAGAAGGAAGTTCAAATGACGGCGATGCTCAAGCTCCAAAACCAAAACTAAAGCCATTTTTTTGGGATAAGGTTAATGCAAAGCCTGGCCAAACAATGGTGTGGCATGAGATCAGTTCGGGATCATTCGTGTAAGATCATTAACTCTTGTCAAAGATAAAAGTATAATTTGAATGAACAAAGTAGAACATATATACCAGAAAAATTGCTTTCACTGATTTATCTTTGCAATAACTTCTCAGGATCAATGAGGAAATGATGGAGTCTTTATTTGGCTGCGCCAACCAGAACAAGAATGATCGCAAAAGAGATTCATCCTTAGAAAATTCAGTGCAATATATTAAGCTTATTGATCCTAGGAAAGCACAGAACTTGTCAATTCTTTTGCGAGCTCTGAACGTCACAACAGAAGAAGTTGTCGATGCTCTTGTAGAAGGTGACTCTCTTTCTCTCCTAGGAATGCTGAAATGAAAGGGCAATTAAGAAATGCTGCCAGTGATATAAAACTTAAGCTAACTAGCTCTAATTAAGATTAAATTGGGTTTATGTGTATGGTTGTTAATTTCTATTGAACTTTTGAATTTAATTGATATCTGGATTTGCACACGGATGATATTCCTGATGAATTTATTCCCCTGATCACTTAAATTTCAGTTCTGTTAATTAACTTTATTCGCTGTTCATTTGACATGTATGTGTTCATGATACCAATAATTTCAAATACTCTACTCTTTCATTTGCATGTTCTTTAGAACAGGATATACATTGACTCTGAATCGATGATAATTATTTGGGAATGTGTCAGGACTCATATTGAAGTTACATTCATAAGGGTGTTCTCTGGTTATGGTTTGCTTCATTGGTTTTAGCATTAAAAGAATCCAAAAATGTTAAAATTTTGTAGCGTTTGCATGAGATTAAGATTTGCATTTCTTGGGACGAAGTAGTTACAATATGTTGGTTGAATCAGGAAATGAGATTCCTATTGAGCTGATACAGACGTTGCTGAAGATGGCACCTACACAAGATGAGGAACTGAAGCTAAGGCTATTCACAGGACAACTGCATGAACTAGGCCCAGCAGAGAGGTTTCTCAAAGTGTTGATTGAGATACCATTCGCTTTCAAACGTCTTGAATGTCTGTTGTTCATGCATAACCTTCAAGAAGATTTCTCAAGCATTAAGGAATCCTTTGCCACGTTAGAGGTAAGACCAAGGACATGTTTGCTATTTGTGTCCCATGTGGTCACGTTATAAGTCCATAAAGGCTTACGTAGTTGTTGCATGACAATGGCAGGTGGCAAGCAACGATCTGAGAAAAAGCAGGCTATTCCTGAAACTCCTAGAAGCAGTTCTGAAAACCGGCAACCGTATGAATGACGGAACCTACCGCGGCCGTGCGCAAGCATTCAGGCTCGACACCCTCCTCAAACTCTCCGACGTCAAGGGAACAGACGGCAAGACCACGCTCCTGCACTTCGTCGTCGAGGAGATCATCCGCTCCGAGGGAATCCGCGCCGCGCGCAACGAAAGAGCCAGCCGGAGCATCTCTAGCGTCAACACCAGCGACGAATCCGACGAGGGCGAGGAGTCCGAGGAGCACTACCGCAGCGTCGGCCTCCAGGTGGTGTCGAGCCTCGGTGCGGAACTCGAGGCCGTGAAGAAGGCGGCGCTGATAGACGGCGACGCGCTCACCACGACGGTGTCGAAGCTGGGGCACTCGTTGGTGAAGACGCAGAATTTTCTTGACACGGAAATGAAGAACATCGCGGAAGAGAGCGAGTTCCAGAACAGCATGGAGCAGTTCATGGTAAACGCGAGGAAAGAGGTGATGTGGATGGTGGAGGAGGAGAAGAGGATAATGGCGCTGGTTAAGAGCACTGCCGATTACTTTCACGGCAATGCCGGGAAGGATGAAGGTTTACGTTTGTTCCTAATCGTACGTGATTTCTTGATCATATTGGACAAGGTTTGCAAAGAAGTGAGGGACACGACCATGACGCCGGCGAAGGCTCCCACCACTACCAAGAAGAAGCCTAAGACTCCTACGGCTTCTTCCCCTAACGCGCGTAATCCAGATTCGCCAAAGCCATCCACTAATCTCCACAGTAAGCTCTTTCCTGCCATTGCTGGGAGGAGAATGGATTACTCTAGCTCTGATAGCTCCGATGATGACGACGACTAACTTCCACTTTCATATATTGATATGAATATGATCTAAACTCACATCAAAATGGCACCAGTTGAAGGATTTATTGGTCTTTTCTTTTTATATATTGTGGTGTTGTTTTGTAAATTGAGCCATAGAAAAGGGGAGGGTCGATTTAGCTTTGTGGTTTGTGACTGACTTTGACTACAAAGCCTGTTGTTGTACTGCTTCATCTCATGCAAAGTTAAGGAAACAAAGCGTTGTTCATGGGTTTCGGTAAGCTGCCTCTGATTATCTGAAGGGACATGTGTATTGATTATCGTAGCATTTCAGTGTGGACTCCTGATCAATGCTTAGTATGGTTTTGTTCTTCGAAGTTCTAAAGTTTTTCTTGTCTAACCTTTTACATGGAAACCAAACAAGATTACGAGAATGCAGTTCTGGTGTGAATTTGTTGCTTGTCTTTCTCTCTACTTTTTCAAATGCTTTTGTTTAGCTGATGTTGGAAGCAAAAACACTAAAAAGAGCATTCGAGTCTATTGTGGCACCTCTGGATTTCTTTTGTTTATTAGTCTGTCTGAAAATATCTTTTTAACAATTTTTTTTACAGTTTTTTTACAACAACTAGTATCGATTTCAAATATACGGACTGTTGTCAAAATTTATTAAAAAAAGTTGTTAAAATATCTTCTGAAAAATCTAAACAATAGGAATGGCAATAATAGACCCTTTTTGTTCTGTCCTTTTCCTGCGTCCCATGATCTTGTTATGAGTTGCTCCATATATGTTCGGTCTGTAACGAACGAAATTGTTCTAGCCATTGGAACATTTTAGATATTATTGTGTTCTGGAATAACTTACAAATACATTCAGAAATGTCTATCACAAACAATCCAAAAAAAGAAAGCTTAAAATTGCAAGGGTTGAACAATAAAATATAAACATAAGAACAAAAATCACACACAAAAATAAAATAACCGACTAAAGTAGACTTAATAACTATTATGGTCCCTATTTTCGTCAAGTGCGTTCGATTTGGTTCTGGTTATTTTTTTCTGTTCAATGTTGTCCAAAAAAATGTAATTTTTGTTTAATTTAGTCCGTTTTACAAACAGCATTTAAATCGTTAACGACCACCGTTCCAGCTGTGCAATCTTCTTCTGAGATGGCATTTAACTTCTCTCACCTCACCATTCGTTTTCAGCCACCTTTTCCTGATATGGTGACACATCCATCGGCGAACCCTGTAGTTGGTCTTGGGTTGTGCTGTAATGCTTCAGATTTTCTCTGCTTCTACTCATCCTTGTTTTGCTACTCTTTTGCTTAAGTTTTCCCTCTTTGCCAACTTTTGGTGCAGGTGTTTCAAACTACAAAAGACAAGCCCGAACTATCTTGCTTACCAGTAAACACAAATCTCTCATTCTCCTTAACTAGGTTTAACTTCTCCAATTTCTCCAACAAATCCTCTCCAATTTCACATTTTCCAAATGTAGTCACATTCTCCAAACTAGGTTTAGCATCAACTTTACTCTTGCGAATATTACTACCAACAGAGTCATTCACATTCAGATTCTTCAACTGACATAAAACTTCATGAGTTGAGTTCTCAGTAGCAGCATTATTACCTCTTCCTTTCTTTCTTAATGTTCAATTTCTTCCTCAGGTCATTCCATAGGTCCGATTCGCTAAAACATGTTCCACCTTCATTTACAATCTTCAACTTGTTCATCTGTTCAGAGACCGAGTTTTCCTCAACATGCGAAGAAGTATTAGTAGCGAACACGAACTCACCGCGGCGTTAGGATTTTCGGAATCGATCGTCGATTGGTGGCATTGGCGGAAGCATCGTTGCGAAATGGATTGAAAGCGGGGGCGTTGTTGGGCTTCCGAACCTTGACGAATCTGGGCCGGGACAGGCCCGGAACGGAAGAGGTGCTATTGAACGTGAAACCTGAGGTTGAGGTCGTCGTGTTCGCTTTTGGATTCGAAAACCTATTATCGTTACTCGCGTTGGGTGATTCCATTGGTTGGCTCGGTCGTTTTGGATTTTCGATAATCCAAATCAAGGACAAAGGAGGTGGCGCTTCCCTAGTGAGAGGAGCAAGTCGCCAGAGACGCGTCGGAATCATCGGAGTAGTGATTGAATCAACGATTCTTCTTCGTCGGGTTTCAACAATCATTGGAACGCAAAGCAACAAAATATGTCTACTCTAAATTCAAAAATAGCAGCTAATAATTAATTTCTTCGACGGACGGTGGTGGTGGCGGTGGCGTTAGGGTTCGGTGGCGGCGCTAAGGTTAGAGAGAAGTTGGCGCTAAGGTTAGAGAGAAAGTAGGGTTTCGGTTTCTGGCTGAAGGTTGAAGAAGATGGTGACGTGGCAGAAGTTAAATGCCATCTCAGAAAAAGATTGCACAGCTGGAGCAATGGCCGTTAATAATTTAAACGCCGTTTGCAAAAAGGACTAAATTGAACAAAAATTACATTTTTTTGGGACAACATTGAAGAGAAAAAAAATTGGGACCAAATCAAACGCACTCGACGAAAATAGGGACATCAAGGGTATTAAGCCACTAAAGTATTAATAAACTTCAATCTACGTTCACAAAAGGAATTAAGTATAAATCATAGATTACAACTGAGAAGTTTCTTTCTAAGCAAACTCGCACAATATATAACTCAAACGTTAGCTTTCTACTAAAATTATAAAGCAAATATATTATAGTTGACAACATCAGACATGTCTATTGCATGAGAAAGATAAGTGAACAATGTTTCTCAAAACATAACTATATAACACTAGATGGTCTCGTTAGGCTATCTACCAGATTGTACAAAAAGTCAATAAACATTGAGATTAGTTAGTCTAACGAGATAGCCTATTCATATCGTCTATTAAGATGGTCTATAGCATATAAATACAAGAGAGTTTAATGTGTAGACAATCTAGGAAGCTTTCATATAAAATTGTATTGAGCCAATTTTTCACAAATCTTCACCTTGGTTCAACATAAGTCTTTTAAACAAGAGTTGTTATCTACCACTAAATCCATAGCAGACTTAACCACTGATCCAAGCAATGAAGAAGTTATTGTTTGACAACATCTTTGAAAACATATTAGAGGGATTATGATCTGTTAAGGTATTCACCACCTTCATAGCTTCTATCATGGCAACGTACTCTACTTCAATGGTTGACAAAAGCCACTACCTTTTTGTAAATTGCTTATTTAGTTGATAACAATACTATAAGCATTGAATACATAGAAAGTTATAAACTTTCTGGTATCCAAACACCTAATATAGTCTGAGTCTACAAACCCTTCTATGGGAGCATCTCCAATACATTGTCTGACTCCATCATAGATCAAGACTCTTTTAAGTAATCCCTTCAAAGTAATTCCAAGCATGCACATAAGAGCTTTCCAATGAGCTCGTCCAAGGTTCAACATGAACCTGCCAATACTTCTCACAACATAATATTAGCATATAGAAGATTGTACATATAACATTATTTCTCCATTATCTTAAGGAGAATGTTCATCACTCAATTTGTAGTGAGATGCAAGACACATTTTCAAGTTTGTCATACCAAACTTATCGAGAATTATTCTAAGATATGTCACTACATAGATGTTTCTGCTCATGTTTAATGATCTCAAATGCGTTATTTAGCTTAATTTTAACCTTTTTACACCTCAAGTTTACTATTGCTTACTATCAAAATGTCATTTACATGAACAACAATACAATGAATAGATTGCCTACTAGAAACTTGAAGTAGAGGTAAGTGTCATACTTCCTGTCGCAACCAGAATCGCGACGGGACGACGATCCAAAAAAAAGGAACGGGTTTCGAAAAGAGATTTGGAGTCGCCACCATAGTTTATTATGGAAAACTACGGAAAAAACCATAAAATAGTAAGACACGGTCCACAAAAACCATATTCTGGGTTCGGGAGTCGGTTACGCGTAGGGAATGTGTTAGCACCCTACAACGCCTGCCCTAAGGCAGTACCTTTAACTAAATGCACAAATATGATGTGGTTTTCAAAATGTTTAACTATCCCCTAAAATAAAATTCTAAATAAACAAAATATATTTTTTAGTTTTTTGGGCCCGACAAGGATTGACCTTGCTCCTACGTATTCTCATTCAGAATGAGAAATCAGGGTTACGTAGTTCTTTTGAAACTGTTTGAGAAGTTTGTTTGGAATTTGTTTGAGAAATTTGTTTGGAAAATTATTATGGATAAATTTGGATTTTTGGGAAGGTGAACCTGACAAGGACTGGCCTTGCTCCTACGTATCTCCACTCTTGATGGAGAATCAAGGATCACGTAGTTCTGACTGAAAGACTGTTTGTTTGCTTGAAAGTGTTGATGTTTTTAGTTTTTGAAGATTTTATATTTTTTGGTATTTTTTGTAAAAGAAAGAGAAAAAGTTTTTAGCACAAGGACGATGCGAGCGATCACACACGTGCTTAACCTTTAAAATATATTTTTTGGTATTTTTTTATAAAGGAAAGATAAAAGGTTTTTAGCACGAGGACGATGCGAGCGATCACACACGTGCTTAACCTTTAAAATATATTTTTTTGTATCATTATTTTTTATAAAAGAACGAAAAAAGGTTTTTAGCACAAGGACGATGCGTGCGATCACACATGTGCTTAAACCTTTAAAATATTTTTATTATTTTTTTAGAAGAGAAGAAGAAAAGGTTTTAGCACAAGGACGATGCGAGCGATCACACATGTGCCTAAACCTTTAAAATATTTTTTTATCATTTCTTCTGAAAATGCATTTAAAAAGTAGATAAATATTTAAAATGGAAACAAAAGAGAAAAAAGAAAAAAACATAAAAATAAAATAAAAGGATAAATAAATAAATAATGAAAATAAAGTAAAAAGTAAAAGGAAAAAATAAAATAAAAGTAAAATAATAAGTAAAATAAAAAAGGGGTGCGAGGGATAGGTTTCTGGGATGTGCGTGATGGAGAAATTGATTTCAGTGGGTATGGTTCTATTGAGTGGATGGAGGAATTGTGAGCGAAAGGGAAGTGTGGTTGGGGGTGATGAGCAGAGAAGGGTTGAAGATGGTGGGCGTTGGCCGTGGGATAAGGTGTTAGGATGAAGATGATGGGTATTGGAGGTGATCACGGGTACGAGTGTTGGAGATGATGGAGAGTGGTCAGAGGTGAATGATGAATGAAGAGTAAGATGAAGATGATAGGTGTTGGTGACTCGAAGGAATCGGAGATGAAGGCAGAGGAAGATATGGGGTTCGAAGAGGGTGTTACACGGAGAATAAAATGGACTTGGCAGGGGCGTGTGGTTGGGAGTGATGGGCCGAGGAGTGGCAAGATATGGCCATGGGTGAATCTGGATGGTGAAGTGGGTGATGGACCAGAGCAATGAAGCGTGGCGAGCAAAATGGTTTCTGTTAAGTCCAATGGGGTGGATGATGTTTGGTGCGGGTCAAGGAGAGAGTCTCGTTCCTCCTTAGGCCGTGATCGTAGTCTATGTGATGGTTGTGAGAAAACGTTGATGATGGATGAATGGAAAACAATGGTACAGAACCGGACAAAGTAACATCCTAATATAATTACATGTTTAATCCAAAAACCAGCAGACAGACCAAGCCAAGCATCATCGAACCAAATGCAAGCCAACAACAATACTATGATCCAAGATTGTAAACATTTACGCTGATGAGCAATGAAGCTTGAAGGATGAGGACTTACCTTTTACGTTTTCCCCTGTAGTTTCTTGTACCTCTCCTCCTTGTGAATAATATCTCTTGTTCCTAGAAATGGATGATCCTCCCTCCTGTATCCTCCTCTTCCTCCTCGGTTGTAATTTCTTGCCAGTTTTTTTTAGCTTAGACATTGTGTTTTCTCTCTGTTCCCCTGATCAAACAGAGCTGGACAGATAGTGGCTGGTTTTGAAGGTGAGAAGAGTTGAGATTCCCCTTTCCCCTGTTCACGCTTCAGATCCCGCTTAGAGTCAAAAGCCTGGCCTGTCAAATGGTTGCTTTCTGCCACAGACTCTGTTCTGCTCCACTAAGACAATTTAGGTGCAGCATGCATGGCGAGCAGAAGATTTCACCAGAATGGGAGATGGCGTGGGAAAAGAAAGCAGAGAAAGTTGACCTTTGCCATTTTTTTTTTGTCTAGTTTTAACATTTGGCAAATAAATTAAAGTAAAAGAAGACAAAAACAAAATAAGTTGACGTAAAAAAGGACTAAAATAAAACATAATGAAATAACTCTAAATAAATAAAAAAAATAAAAAATAATCGAAATAATATTAAAATAAAATAAATGAAATAAAATACAGTATATTAAAATAGACTCAAATACCATAACTTAAAATAACAAAGTAAAATATAAAATAAAATTAGAATAAAATAAAATAAATTTCATCAAAACTATATTATTTAGTCATTCGGACGAAATTGGGTGTTGACACTTCCTACGTTCAAAACCAATTCTACAATATCAAATTATCTATTTCACTACCTTGGGGATTATTTTAGAACATTCAAGGATTTATTTAGTTTACAAACATAATCCTTATTTCCTTCTACCTCAAATCCTTGAAGTTCTATGTCTCCATATATACAGGAAAGCAATCATAAGGTTCATCTTTTCAACTCAAGGTTAAGCTCAACAACTAAGGTTGACACCATCTAAATGGACACATGCTTAATTACAAGAGAAAACACATCATTGTAGTTAATTCCTATGAGTAAAGCCCCTAGCCACCAATCTTGCCTTGAATTTTTGTTATCTAGTTTTTGGATTTTCATCTTTGGTTTAAAAATTCATTTATAATTGACCAACTAGAACCCACAAGTATATGAACAAGAGTACAAGTATTGTTTAGATGAAGTAACTCCATCTCCTCATTCATGGTGTATATCAAGTCTTCTCCTTACTTGCTAGTGAAGAGTAGACATGTTGGTTACTTTATGCAGTAACCAGCAAGTATATTGGATAAATGTAGTATAACAAATGGTGTATCCATAAGGATTTGGAAGAATACAAAATGTTTCAACTGGTTTGATTTGAATAAAATAATGTTTGAATTGTGTGAAAAATGTGTTAAAACAAATTTGAATGAAAGTGTTGATTTCAATATGATAAAAACGTGTTGAAGTCAAATTTCACCATTTTGTCCCTCTCTTATACTAGTTCAGTTACTATTCATAAAGAAGTAGTTATTCATGTTATGGGAGTGCTCTTAAGTGTAACTTTAGATCCATTTTGGCACTTAGAACATAAGATCATCAAACTTCATATAATCTCTCAACAATTGCTTGAATGAATCATTTACATTAAGAGTTTGACTTTGTAACCAGCTAGAGCCTTAGATTTATTCCTAACATCTAAAAGCGGGAGGAGAATTAGTTGGACCATAACTTGAAACCAGTTCTCACTCAATCCTAAAGCCAATGAAATAAGATGAGTGATCAGTTCATCCAACAACAAGCATAAAATAATTCACAAAAATGTAAACAAAAACATAATTTGATAAATAAAATAGTACCAATACAAGATAGTTCTAAAAGATTACATCATAACCTCAACACAAGAGGGGTTTAGCTATTCCTGATGATTGCTGAGTTTTTGTTTAAGGGTGTGTGTTTGGTTCCAAAAGCTCTAGAGGATAAGTCTGAGGCTCTCTAACTTATTTCCGTTTTTGCCTCACTCTGTTTCTCAGATCTATTACCACCCTTTCTGCATTTCTCCTATCTCTTACAAATCCATTTCCCCTGGTAAGACATGAGTAAAGAGGAGATTTTGAAGATACAGGTGCTAACCTTTTTCATTTTTATCTGTTTATTTTCAAGCTTTTTACTTGTTGTGCTGCTTTTCCTTTTCTTTTTTCATCTTGAGAGAATCATTTTTTTATGAAGTGTTTGGTTTTCTTTTGCTTTTACTTCCTCATTTTAATAATTTCTCTTATTTACAATCAAATTTTTCTTTATTTTGTGTTGGCTCTTGGAATTGCTTTTACATGCAGAAATGTGTTGGTTGGTGACGGTGGATCTCTTGCCTTCGTCGAACATGGAAAGAGTATTTGAGCTTAAGCTTGAGCTGAAATTGTATAATATTTAAAGGGTAAATCAGAGATTATACCCTCTATCCCTCCAAATCTCTACATTCTTGCGGGTGATGACATCCCGCAAATCGCATCATATCCATCCTCGCAATTCGTCGCATTTCGGCTTGAACAAAGAAGTCATCGCATTTCATCACCCATAAGTACTCATCAACACTGCTATCAGTCCAAGTGAACACAACATCAGAGTGGTGAATTTATCAATCTCATGATGGTTGAAACTCCACATTCACCACACCAATTTATTAGAATAACTCACAATTCACTTGCAAACATCTACCACACAAATAACTAACAAATGCATGTGACATTATTAAGAAATTTTGTGGTTGAATTTTTAAATTATTTTTTTTCGCAAGTTAAAATTCAAATTTTAGAGAAAGTAAGAAAAAAATTTAATTTTTATAATTAATTTAAATTCTTTTAGAAACTTTTTTTTTTTGTACTTTTAAAAATTCCTCCAAACATACCATTTGTCATAAAATGTAATATATAATTAAAACTAAATTATTTGCTCCCCAAAAGGTGGAAAAAAAAACTAACTAACTTATATTTCTATATTCAAGTAAGTAAATGCCTATATACATAGAATGAGCTGGTTTCTACTATCTAAAGGAATCCCTGAGTGGGGAAAAAGAAGAGAAAGCAGACAATAAAGCAGATTTAAAGTTTGCACAGTGTGACAAAACAAACTTTTCCTAGCTACTTCCTACTACCAATCTCACTTTATTCCTTATATATATAATCATATACTCACACTACACTTACAAATTTCCCCACTGTTTATCATCTTCAACAAATTAGACAGAAAATGGCTAGAGTAGCAGGCATTTTTCTGTGCGTCCTGATTTTAGTGATGGATGTTGCAGCTGGGATTCTTGGCTTTGAGGCAGAAACAGCACAGAACAAGGTATGGTTGAGCCAGCTCTATTTTCTGAACTGCATAAGCTAAGACAACTTCTGTGAAGTGAAACCTATGTTAAACTCCCATTGTTGTTTTCAACAAACAGGTGAAGCATTTAAGAGTGTGGATATTTGAGTGTAGAGAGCCAAGTCATCGAGCCTTCATGTTGGGGTTGGTAGCAGCAGTGCTTTTGGGATTAGCTCATGCCATAGCCAACATGCTAGGTGGCTGCAACTGCATTTGCTCTCAACAGGAGTTTGAGAAGGCTTCCTCAAATAGACAAATCTCAACAGCTTGTCTCATTTTAACTTGGTAAAGTGTATCTTTCTTATTTGTACAAGATTCTTGTTAATATGATCAAAATAATAAATATGAGTAATTGTTAAGAAGTATTATAACATTAAATCTTGTTGTTGATTAGGGTTGTGTTGGCCATTGGATTGTCCATGTTGGTGATAGGGACAATGTCAAACAATAGGTCAGATGGATCATGTGGTTTCTCACACCATCACTTCTTGTCCATCGGAGGAATCTGCTGTTTTGTTCATGGCCTGTTCTCTATTGCATATTACGTTTCTGCCACTGCCTCTATGGATTAATTAGTGAGTAAGAAAAGCATCTTGAAGCCACTCATTCAAGCTTTAGTGCTTTTGTAGCTTTCCCACAATGAACTTGCTTTGCATGCCAAAGTGTGTAGAAGACTTTCATGCCTTCTGTACTCAAAAAGTTGAACCATTTTACATGACCAAATTACCCCTCTCACTCTTTTGTATCATTTTTCCTCATGTTTCGAGGAGTAAATTACGGCCAATCAGTCTTTTTTTTTTCAAACTGCGCACGTACTTCTCTCCTTTTTTATTCTATATATTTTTTTTATATTTTTTGGTTTGAAAAATATTGTTCTCATGTTAATTGTACGTTATGTTAATTTTTTCATTAATTCTTTGAAAAGTGTCATATTGTATATTTTGTTAAAAGAAGCTATTGTAAGATTATACAATTCAGAAAAGTTAAAAAGTCTTCTTGAACTTAAATTTGTACTTAGAAATTTTACATCTATTAAAAAAAGTTAAATAATAAAGTATATTGAAATAACAAGCAAACTTTAAAAGTGGGATTTGAATAGTTTAAAAACTTTTCGAAATTAATTTTAGAAGTTGTTTGTATGGGTTAGATACTCTAGTTTTTCTTTAAATATTTTTAAAGGTTCCACTAACTTTAATAAGTTACAACGACTTTAATAAATTATAACAAGTTTCATCACTTCTCTCCAATAGGTTAAAATTGTTTAACTTTAACTAAGTTAAACAAATCAAGTATTTTAAATTGTCCTTAATTATCCACAAACAACAAAGTGTTTTTAAA
Source organism: Vigna umbellata (assembly GCF_029865625.1). NCBI lineage: Eukaryota > Viridiplantae > Streptophyta > Magnoliopsida > Fabales > Fabaceae > Vigna > Vigna umbellata. The sequence goes on along the minus strand of NC_142173.1, from coordinate 27,384,019 downwards.
ACAAGTACAGATGAAAAGTTTTATTAGAAAGATATTAATCAATACAAAGTAGATATGAGAAGACTTTTTATAAGGAGATTTTCTCCAAGCTACACGACCCACTATCAAAGACAAAATGTTGACAGCGTGAGAATATGTGCAATTGATTCGTTTTTTGTTTCTTGTTGTTCATGCAGTCTTCTACTTATAGACAATTTCGAAACAGAGATATGTTACTTTGAAGCATTGACATTGAAAGAGTTGTTGTAACCTTTTGTACGTTTGTCAAATGCTACTTTACATGTGCTGAGAAATTTTGTTGTTGTACATATTGATAAGATAAAAAGCATTAAAGAAATATTTCTAGAATGTCTTTTTTTTCTTAAAGTTATTGTGAATTAGTACACAATTTTTTCAATAAAACATTTGTCTTTAAAGCATATGTACATAAAGAAATTACATAATATATAAAAAGTAATATTCTTACATTAAATTTTAAATTTATTATAGCATTTTATGTAGATAGTGTATTATAGTGTTTAGTATAGTTTATTTTTTTATATAGTTTATGATAGTTTAGAATATTGTTTAGATAAATATACAGTTTAACAAGTTATGTTAAACCGTCTTTTTGATAAACATTTCGATTTTATTAAACTTCTATACGATCTTATTTTAACATATATAAGTTTACATAGTCATATGAATTTTCCGTTTTTCTAAGGCTATCACGGTATACATTTTTTCTTTAGTCTATTATTTAATGTTGGAGAAACATTATTGGTGTAATTAAATATATATATATATATATATATATATATATATATATATATATGTATATATATATAAGTATTGATTTACAAATTTGGCGTAATTTATTTTTTTTATTTACAAAAGTAGATTTATTTTAAAAAGATTATAAAATATTCTAAAAAAGAAAAGATTAATTTTGTTATATACTATATTAACTGGGATCTTGAATGCAATTTACGACTGTGTACATTTTAATTCTTTATGATAACTTATTTTTATTATTAATTACAATATTACTACATTGATATAATTTAAACGGCAATATATTTACTTAAAATACTATAATTTATTTTTGAAAGACTATAGACAGCTAAGCATTTACTCAACGCTAATTATATAATCATTAAATATTACATAGATAATTTTTTGTGTTGTTTTCTTCTCGTAATTGTGGGCTTTGTTATTATTTTATCTTAACATAATGATTATATTTACAGTATAGAAAACTATTCTACTTTTATATTGTTTCATTATTTTTATTTATAATTTTTTTCAGTTATTTCTAAATTTTATAAAAGTATAATATTTTTGTTTCGTATTTTAAATTTGTTATATACTGTTATATTTTTCAGTGTTTTATTATAATATAAATGGACAGAATAAGAAAATATAAAACCTTAAAAAGTACTTATACGAGAGCTTATGAAGAGATAAAAATAATATATTGATTTCTTATATTTCCTTTTAATTTATGAATATATCTTTTCAAAATCTACTGTACAAATTTCACAATTAAATTTAGTAAAAAAAATCTTATGTAATTAAAATTTATTAAAACTCGTCCTTACATGTTGACATATTTCTTATATTTTAAAGTTTTAGGAAAAACTTCTCATGTAACTTCTTAAAATAGCTAATTCAAGTAATATGTAGTTAACGATTATCAAAACTGTAAGAAATCGTTCAAATATTATTAATCTGTATTGAAGAAATTCAGAATGTATTGATTTAATAATTATTTTTCAATAAATCGATTTTAAATAGACTTGTCTTTGTTTCACTCTTTTTTGTATTAATTCTAATAAAAAAAGAGTGAAATCCATTTTAAATAAAAGATTTAGACATACTATTTTTAAATAAAAAATTTAAATTATACTTTTTTTTGTCAATCGAGTAAAAATAAAACAATATGCTAAGAAGGAAGAGGCCAACTTGCAATTCTTAAAGATTGAGATCTGCACTTCCCTTTTTTCTTATTACCTCCATAAAATTCATGAATCCTAAATTTTATTCACATTAAAATTATAATAAGATAAAAGTTACTCCTCGATTTCTTTCTTCTACTCTTGTAACATCCCAAAAGTACAATATAAAATCATATCATAGAATACTCACATATTAACAATATTACATATCAGTTCAGAAAGGAAGGATACGTTTATGGTCGAACGACCTTACAAAATACTACAAAATTTAAAATTTTACAAAACTAAATACTGGACCGAATGGTTCCAAAAACTAAGCTTAAACCGACCGGGTATACAAAACACATTATCTATAACTACCGAACGGTTCTATGGTTCGGCCTTAACCTCCACTTTTTCAAGAGCCTCTTCCAGCAACTCCTCTCCTTCTGCTCACATCCACAGGATGATCATTGCAACAGAAAACGACAATAGGAAGGAAAAAACAGACAAGACAAGAAATAGGGTAAGCTTATGTAATTTAATTAATTCAATACACATATAATTCAATCAATCCACCAATTATACATTAATGCATGCAATGAACGACCACTTGACTCAGACTGTCCGGACTGTATCAATTATGTGTAGTTATGACGTTTTTGCACTCGGGTGATGTAGTAGTTGGGATGTCCTCAACAGTTGCCACCCGAGGTTAGTCCGTTCTTACATAACCCATCTGAACCTTATAGACTAGGACCTCCTGCTATTCTCACACATGATTTACTCCTCTCTACTTGAGAATGAGTAATCATAAAATATCAGGATAAACGCCACCTTAGCATGACCACATTCTTACTTTACCAATCCATAACAAATCCTGAGATATTCCTCCCTGGAATATCCTTTCATATCCATATCATTCAAATCACATCATACTTTAAAGTCATCATACTTCATTATCAATACATTCAAACTGAATCAAGGAAACAATATTCCATCTTAGAAGCAAGACCGAACGAGAGAAATACTTCATAAACTAATCTAACCAAACACTTAGTGTAAGACCGAGCGGTCTTTCACTTATCCACCAAATAGGACCGAACGGTCCAGGAGAGACAAGACTCGTCATAAGCCTAACACTTATAATAATAATAAGAAAAGACTACGGGATACACAACAACTTTGACCGAAAGATCTTTACTAGAAAGAACCCAAGAAATAGGTGGAATACTATAGAATACATCTACTTAAACCTGACTGAATGATAAGGAAAGTTTTTATCAGAGACCTAAGAGTTTAAACCGAACACTACAAACTAGGACCGAACACTTTGAAATTTGGCCGAACACTCTTAATACCCAAAGCAGATATATTAAGGAATATATTGTATAACCGAGCACTTATTTCGAATCCTAATACTACTGAGACCGAGCGCTTGGTTTGTGACCGAGCACTACCGAGACTAAGAGCTAGGTTTATGACCAAGCACTACTGAGATTATACAATGAAGGAATATATTCTAATTACAATTACATATGACTTATTTTCAACAAAGGATAAATATAATATTTAAGAATTTATGTATTTTTGAATATCTTAACTAAGTTGATTTAAGAAGTACAAAGGAGAAACTATACTTAGACTGAACGCTCATTTACATATATAATAATATAAAATCAATCGGTCATTAACTAAATTCTTTACAGAAGAATTCAGTTTAGACCGAACGCTCAAAGGAAAACCGAACGGTCAATAATGACTCTCGGTGTCAAACATAGGATTATAGAGAAAGCTGCAGATTGAAGATCAAACTCTATCTCAACCCAGTCTACCTTAGTTATATATCATCCACTCATATAAACAACATACAGTAGCACCAATACTTCATATTCATCAAATAATCAAACAAACATACAACCATTCAGAACAAGAATCATAATCAAATTATATAAGCTTCCCTTACCTCTTAAGCTTAGTCGTACGCTCACAATTTGTATAGGATAATTCACCACCAGAAATCTTACGCTCCTACGGTCACGATTTATGAAACTAAACCAAACAAAAGACCAGAAGTGTGCTCAGAATGAGATGGCAAACTCATGCAACCAGAAACTCGGTTTGCATGTGACAGAAAACAACAGTGCTGAGAGAGGGATGAACTTACCAGCTCAAACCAGCAACTTGATCGGTGCAAAGTGAAGCTCTCGGCACCAGAGAGACTTAGACGTGGTCTGATTGAAGATTGGAAGAATAAAAGGGTAAGATTTTGTAAAGAGAAGAAGAAGGTTGTAGAGAGAAGGAGGAGAAATGAAGAACTCAGAATATTTGGGAGAGAATGGTGCATGCAAAAAAGTGGCACGAATTTTGAAAACTTTAACTTATAAACTACTGTCAAAATCGATCGGTCACTCAGCTGGTCACACTTATCTTTCACTTTCTGTTTTTCATTAACACATGGCTTCCACTCACACAAGATTTTTAAGGGTTCTGACAACTCTCCTAGATATGTTATTATAAAAAATTTCATATTCCTAATTCAGAATATAATTTTGAATTTAAAAGTATATTATAGAGTGTATTATCTAAAACACACTCAGATTTGAATTTAAAAGTATATTATAGAGTGTATAATTCTGAATTTTTTTTTCAGAATGCAGACCCCACCCAAAAATAATCCCATATTTTACAAATTTGATTCAAAAACCACTGTTCTGATGACAAAATTGGAAAAGAAAAAATTAAGAAAGTAACCTCTTTAATCCGTCCTGCGATGCAACTCACTTCTTCATAAGGGTAAAGGGGAAACAGATGCTTTTTGAAAAGCTTCTCAATCGAGTTCAAAGGAGGTGAAGGGATGAGCCAAGTTCAGAGGAAGGAGATGAAATAGTTCTTTCGCACATATTTTAGGATTTTATTTAATCTTTTATTAACTAAACTAGTAATTTTAACAAGTCTACTATGCAAAAAGAAAAAAGAGAGGTACAGAAAGAAGAAAGGTCCTGAGAACATCAAGCCCAAATCGTGGGCTCCATATGAAAGTGCAAGAATTTTATCAGTAATGGACTTTTTGTCTTTTCCTTTTCTCTACTCACTACTAATTTTGATAATTCTTTTCATAATAACCTTATTACCGAAAGCAATTTCATTTAGGAAAAAAATAAATTTATTTAAATTGTGATATTCAATTTCAAATGACATTATTTTTTTTTGTATTTGCGGTTAAAATAGGTGCTATACAATCAAAATGGACAAAGAAATAAACCTGTAAAATATTAGATAGTGAAAAAATATAACATAAATATAAAACCAAAACTTAATGAAAAAGCATTAAAAAGTCCGACCTGCCGGATTCGAACCAGCGACCTAAGGATATCTGAGGTTTCAACCACTACAGTCCTCCGCTCTACCAACTGAGCTAAGGTCGGTTTGTTTAAAATGTCGCATTACAAACTATTTACTGTGTAGGAATTGATGTTTTACTAGTTTTGCTTTTTGAAAGAGATAGTGAGGTCTCTAGAAAAACGAAAAAGCAAAAGAAATGACAGTGAAACTCAAATTATGATGGGAAAGTCCCATTGTTCATTTTATTCTCATCCTTGATCTCAAAACCAGGATAATTTTCACTTAGTTCTTGATATTTTTATTCAGCTTTAATCAATAAAAAAAATTAGATATCAACAACCCACTAATATAAATATGTAGATATGCATTAAATACTGCTATTATTATTATTAATTACACAAAATAACGAGCTATGAATGAATGAAATGACAGTAGTGCAAGATAATTTCTCTTCTTAATGCAGTTCATATACTTGCTTTTATTTTGGATAGGTGGGAGAACTCTTTTCCTTTAAAAAGTTGTGCATGGATGCGCATATATAGCATTGATCATATAGCTGGATTAACTTTTTTGTTTCCGGAAAGCACAGATAATATTTATCGAAGAATTTTAATAAATAATTTAAAAATTAAAAGTAATATATTAAATTAAATATATTTTTAATGTAAATTACTAAAACTTATTTTTTATCAGTTATAGAGGAATTTCTTTCACTATTAGGCTTTACAAGAGTTTTCAAAACCATGAATTGAAGATGGATTGAGGAAAAACCTATACTCCATCATTTATAAATGTAAAAAACAGGGGAGAAACCTTACTCTTTCTCTACGGGAAGATAATATATATAACTGCAAGTTCTCACGTTTGAGGTTTATTTAGAAGAATAGAGTGATGAAAACACCCCATCTTTATAAAAGGTTGCTTGGCCAATGAAATATTAATCCAAACCTGACATGTCAGTTGTTTGATTTGATGAAAGATGTTGTGTTTTTGATAGGAAAAAAAAAGGTTAAAGAAAACTTGGACAAGACCAAAAAGATTGACAGACAAAAAAAAAATGTAAATCAGGAAGTAAAGATTCTGACCCTATACGACTTTTTTATGTCACGTTCTGTGATTGTCTCCATCTTCTTCACGATTCTCTCTCTGCTTTGAACTTTTTCACCATTATCCTTTGTCAACCCCTTCGTCTTATCTCCATCACTTCCCACTTTTGTCTTTAACCCAAAGCTCTACACACCTCATTCTCACATGGCTCATTAAAGATTTTTTCAAGTGTGGGCGAGCCATTAGGTATTTGGTTCCAACCAAGTTGCAACTTATAAACTTTTATTTACGTTTTCAACGATCCTTTTGCTTCAATCTAATCATATCTCTATCATTTTTTCAACATTATATAATTATATATATATATATATATATATATAAAATGTGAATCTCAATCCCATATTAGGTAAAAATAAAAAGTAAAATATCATATCATATTAAAGATTTATTAATCTATTGTCTTAAGGTTTTTGGTAAAGAGTAGTATCAATTTTTTATGTGATTGAGTTCATGTCTTATTAACGTGACATCAAAGTCAGGCAAAAGGCATGTATGGTTGAGTTTCATTTGTATATTTGGTGGAATCTGACATATGTTAACCAAATTCTTTGTTTGGGTTCGACTTGCACTTGTATGATCCGGAGAAGCTTACTTATTTTATAGTTTAGGTGTTTTATCTGTTTTTGATTTTATTGCGGGTTGTATGGGTTCATTGGTCTAGAAAAATACAATGTTGCTATATCGGAAGTCTTCATGGCAAATAATTTTGCTGGAGGGGGAGTATACCAATGTGGAAGGGACTCACCCTTGAAAGAGAGAATTGTTGAGAATCCAAGTGTAAATTTAAGTCCCACATTTGATAGGAATGAGAAAGTAGAGCAACATACAAAGGTAAAGATCAATTAACTCATTGTCTTAAGGTTTTTGATAGAAAGTGATGTCAATCACTTATATGATTGGGCTTAAACCTCATTAATGTTGTTTTTCTCCAATGAACTTGATAGACCTAATAGTGAAGAAAATAAGGAATCACTTAGTAGATGGTGGAGATCCTTAGTTGGTATAAGGAGGTGAGGAGAACTTTCTCTTGGGATTGGATGTGTGTGACCAAACATATTTTCTGAAAACAAAATTATTAAATATAATAACTATCATTTTTAGAAGATTCTAAATTGACATCAATAATGCTAGTTGTACCGTATACCATTAAAAAATCTTATATTAATTTTTTATTATTATTACTAGTAAAGAAGAAAATATATAATGCAAAACATTCTAATATAATAATGATAAAATATATAGTGAAGATATACTAATATGGTATGGATGAAATAATGAATACAAATATTCATTCTTAAACATACAAATAATTGTATATAATAATAAAGGATTAAAGGAAATAAATGCATATGATTTATATAAGATGGGATCGCTCACACTTTAATTTGCACGCAGATCATATTTCCTCTTTACTAATAATAAAAAACTCTTAATATGGATTTTTTTTAATAGTTTATTTTCATTTTACAAATAATAGATCTTTAGTTTTTATATAGTTAAATCTGGAATGAACAAAATTATCCACAACCTTCTTGAATTGTATTAATTTTACATAGAAAGGATAGTATACTTAATCTAATTTATCGTAAAGATACTATATATTTGGCACAAAGTACGCAATTCAATATGAATATAATCGTTAAAGATTATTGAAATATTAAACGACATAATAACCATACTCATACAAACTAATGAATAGGACAAAATTATCTAATATTAAGCAACAATGTCAATTTTTTTTTACTTAATTTGTTTCACATCATGTTAAGTCTATTGAATACCAATTAGGCTCCACTTAAATAAGAACGAAAGTACATAAAATAATAATTCCTACAAAACTATGCAAAAATATGATCAATAAGGAAAACCACATATTTCTTTTGATGATTCTTGAATTAAAAAAAAAAAGTGATATGATGATAGTTCTTTTGCAGTAAAAAAAGAAAACTTTCTATACATGTTGGAGCTAAAACTGATATAAAATGTGATTCGGTGACACTTTGTAAATTAGAGAAGACTTTTTATACCTGTTATAGTTATTGTCGATATAAGAAGTAGTTTTTTTTTAATTTATAAATAATGTTTAGGGTTTCTTCTTCTAAGGTGTTTCTCGATCAAACACCCATAATGGTTGTAGTAGTTGCATTTGCATGGAGGCTCCTATTCTTTCGTCTTCATCTTCAACTTAACCAAAAACCAATACAAGGCAAACACCATTGTTGCTTCTTATAAGGTCACTGACAACGCCGTTCACCATAGGAAGCCTTGCCAGCATTGATGTTGCTCTTTGATTCGCCTCCCCCAGTTTACGTTTACATCACTGTCAACATCGCCATAGTGCCTGAACAGTCCACCATTGTTGACGGATTTTCTCTTCTTCCCCCCAAATGTAGAACCATAGAGAAAAATTCACATTACCATCTGCTAATAAAGGAACTACCAATTAGAGAAATCATTGTTTCTTCTTCTTCTTGCATGCAAACTCTTTTGGCAAAATCCCCAGCATCACAACATTTGTTTCTCCCTCTCGAAGCTTATTCAATCCTTTTCCTCTTTTTTATTTGACTTATAACTTTTGTTCACTATTTACCATTGTAACATGAAAGGAGAAAAAATGAAATAATGTTGGGACATTAATTTTCAATTCAATTAAACATCGGAATAGAAACTATTACGCTTATTTTGCTTTCGAAAAATATTTTATGATTTTAGAAAATAATAAAGTGTGTGCATTAGATGATATCCATTTTTGCCTTTTTCACTTACTATGTGATGAATAGTATTGTTCTTGTGTGAGAATGAATCAAGTATGTATGAATGAGTGATGATTTATTAAAGGTATAATATGAAGACACTTTTTATCCTGATTATAACCTAGTATAAAAAATTAAAACTTTTTATACCAATTATTATATAAAAAATTTAATACTTTTTTTATATATCATTGCTTCTTTAAAAATATAAAAAACCTTCTTTAAAATATATAAAAAAGTTTTTCTATAAACTAATGACATAAAATGAATAATCTTATAAAATAACTTCTTGCTCCCGATCATATGTAACATCTTATATATTGATGTGACACTAAAGCCTTCTATTGAATCTTTCTTCCATATCCACTTAGCCTATGTTTCTATATGACTAATTCATCTATATTTCTAGAATGATAGATCTCCTTCTAACTCATACAAGAAATCTCTCTCCTCTACCCTTACACCCCCATAAATAATTAGATTTTATACTTCTAATCTTTCTACCAACCAACTTTCATGAATCTACCTAGTTTCACCCTTTATTATTCTCTATTGTGTTCTCATGTCAAACCACTTTAAGTTTATCGTACCTCCATACAAGTGACATACGTATTCACCATATTGAAGATAGTACCCACAACCTGCTTTCACTCCTCTCACCCACCGTTCTTGAAAGTTTAAAATTTGACACCATCTCATGACCATTTGTTGAAAAAGAAGCATCTCCACTTTCCAAAAGAAAAACATTGAAAATAGCAATATCATTAACACTTAAAACTCCCATAAGCATTCAATTTATATATATATATATATATATATATATATTATATATATATATTATATATATATATATATATATATATATATATATTATATATATATATATATATATATATATATATTCTTCCAACTCATTCACCATATTTTTTTTCCCTTGCAGACCTTTCCCCGAAAAAAAGTGTCCTAACAATTTTATAATATTATATACTACCTCCTATGACATCTTAAAAAATAACAAGACAATAGTGGGTAAAACAAAGTTTATGAAACAAACTCAGTTTTTTAGGAGACTTCTACTGAAAAAATAGTAAAAAAAGTGAACTTAATTTTTTTATAAATTAGAATTACTAGCATATGAATAAACTAATTTTGTAAAAAAATTTCATATAACTTATCAAATTTGTTTTAATATATAACCTACTTTTAAATTACGGAAAATTTATCCGAATATGCTCTAAAATAGAAAATTTTATCAACATTCATCACCCAAAAACAATAATAAGGGGCAGGAAAGATTTTCATATTTTACTGTCGGTAGAAATAACAATAATAATAATAATAATAATAATAATAATAATAATATATCTACAATATTATAAAAGGAGACTTTTTTATGCACATTTACTTTTTATTTTTACCTTTAAATAACTGTTTTTTTAAATTAAAACAATTACTTTATGAATTTTACTTTTTAAGTGACATTTTTTAAAATTAACACTTTTTATTTGATCTTTTTTAAATTTAACCATCTTTTTAAATTAAAATAATTATTTTTAATAAAATTTTAAAAACAATTATATTTACTTTTATAATTATTTAAATTATTATTTTACTAGTAATAATAATATAAAGTTAATAACATTATTTTCAGTAAATCAAGACGAGTGTTACAAAACTAGAGAAAAAAAATCAAAACGTCGACAGCAGGATTCGAACCTGCGCAGGCATAGCCCAACAGATTTCGAGTCTGTCTCCTTAACCACTCGGACATATCGACGCTTGCTGTTGATCACCTACAAGACATATTTTATAAATACTAACATGACCATAAAACTTGTCATCTAAACTGGTTGGTGGCTTGGTGGGGTAAATAAAAGGACTTGAATTGGTCCCAGAAGAAGCACATGCCCAGAAAAAAAAGAAGGGGTACATGGTAAATTTAGTCAATTACATGACAGTTGACAGAGAAAGAAAGAAAAAGGGAGAGATGTGGGGGCACCTAGGCCACTAAAATATTGGACCCTCATGGTGGTGTTGGTGCACAGATATAAAACTCTTTCAGCAGTGAAGATGGAACAAACATGAGAAGAAGGGTCAAAGCCAGATATAAAGCTTAAGTTCTAAGTCTTATTTTTCTTAATTTTCCCTCTGACTTGCTGTAGAGAAAGAAACCATAATTAGTCATAAAATATGCTGTTATTTAAGAGGCTAGTAGTAATATTATTTTTGCAGGAATGTCAGAAGGTTCGGTGCTCTATTATGGTATAATAATAGGCTATCTATATCTAAATTCACACACCAAAATATAATTATTTTCTCTTTCTCTCTCTCTTGCTTCTTGCTTGCGTTGTGGTGTGTGCTCTCTCTGACTCATAACCCGTCCGCACATATTATATTTCACCCTTCTGTCTTTATATGCCTTGTTGCTTCTCATTCACTTCGAGCTTTGTCTTTGTTGTGTCCTGTGGAAAACCACATTACTTCTGCGCCAATTGACTAGTACCACCCAGTCTTGTGACCACTTTTGCTTTGTCTTCTTCTTAGTCTCAGAATATGATCTTGTTAGTCCTTCTTCCTCTTCCCTTCCCAGTTTGGCTTTCTCATGAATCTCCCTTTCTTGGATTATCTTTCATGTAAGATAAGCCCCAGAAAGCCAATTCAGAAGACCCTTAATCTGTGTTGTTGTGCTTTAGTTTTTTTTTTCTTCTGTCTTTATTTATTTGTTTTAAGTTATGGAAGCTTGCTGCTGCAACCTTGAAGTGGATGTAAATGGAGAAGAGACCTTCATGGTGGACAAGGTAACCCTTTCTCTATCTTCTTTATTGCTTGGCTCAATACTCCTGTTTTTGAAAATCTTGTTACCTGTTTTGTTTCAAAACTTTATTCACAAATTTCACAGAATAAAAGAGAGGACTTTGTTGGACAATGGTTCACTTTTTTTCGTTTTTATTCTTCTTCTATGTTTTTACCTTTATTGTAAATTCTCAATCCTTTGTTGTTTCCTTTTCCTTTAGGTTTGTTTATAGGATCTAGCATCTAATATCTATGCCGAAACGTAGTAGTCACATGGTTAGTTTTTTCATGACATTTGATCGATGGTTGATTGTCTCAGTTAAATGAGTTCATGCTAAATGCTGCTATACTCATGAATATAGAGTAATTATGGTTCAATGATTTTATACTTTGCAATTTTTAATTTTTGTTTCTCTCTTCTGCTTTCTAGCTAGTAGTAGTGGCTCACCCTGAGTTACTTTGTGATTCGTGTATGTAGCTTTCCGCCCATCATTAATTTGCACCTACATAGCAGTGAGGTGGGGCAACTTCTGTGTGTCCATCCCAGCAATAATTTCCATCTCCATTTTTACTGACCACAAGCATGAATCACCTTTTCATCTTTTCTTTTTGTTTTTATTTTTATATGTTGCATGTCACACATTAAATGCTGCTGCCATGGTCTTCTGAGTCTTAAATGTTCTCACCTTCGTTTTGTTTGTTTTATTCACATTTTTTTTCTGAGAGGGACCGAGGGTTGCTTTCATGCCATTTATTTACTTTCTATATCCTTCCATGCCAGATGATTTGTGAATAGAGGTTTTCCTGCTCACACTTACTTATAATTTATTGTCCATAACGACTCCAATCCATTCCTTTGGTATCAGAGCTTTAATTGGAGTGGAACTTTCCCTTCATTCTCTTCCTTTCCCTTTTTTCATTTGTCCTTTTTCAGTCTATGTGCTCCAGTGATTCCCTGTTTTTGGCGAGTTATTTTGGTATCTGATTAAATCTACTACTGTCTGTGATTGCTTTTTCCACAAAAGTAAAATAAAATAATTTCCCTTTAACAGTTTTGCTGCAATTTCTTCTTTATCTAGTTGTTTCATGGTGTATTATCTGTTCTCTTGTTTATCAATCATCTAACTTGGTGCTTTTGCAGACTGTTATTACACAGTATTCAAACAAGTTTGCTAGATTATTTGGAAAGTCTGGTGGTGCCACAGGAAAGCTTAAAGTAATATTTCACGATTTTCCAGGAGGTGCAGAAGGTTTTGAGCTTATGTTAAAATTCTGTTACAACAATGGAACAGCTGATATAAGTCCTTCAAATTTGTTCCTTGCGCGTTGTGCTGCTGAGTACATGGAAATGAAGGAACCTGTGGCTGATGTATCTAACTTAATGGAGCTAACTGAAAAGTCACTCCACGAGATCAACTATTGGACTTGGTCAGATGTTTTGATTGCTTTGAAGCAGTGCCAGAATTTACTAGTTCTAGATTGTTCGGAGATGGTAGAAAAATGCTTGGACACTATTGTGGGGAGGCTGGTTTTGGCTAGTGAAGCAAGTCCTTGTCCATCAACTAGTTCCACAGATAGTTCTTGGATTCGGTTTTCATGTGACTCTAAGAGCACTGAGAGTGTAAAAACAAGTTTCACTCGTTTGACATGGTGGTTTGAAGATCTCCTTTTTTTCAGTCCCTTGTTAGTTGCAATGTTGGTTAAGTCAATGCTTGCGCGAAAGATGGACCATGTTTTGATCAGCAAGTTTCTTCTCTACTATCAGAAAGCTAAATTCTCCACTTCTACTACACAAGAGAAGAGCAAGATAATAGAAATGGTCATAGATATGCATTATGATATGGATCTAAGTTGTGTTCCTTGCAAGACTTTGTTTGGGATTCTGAGGGTAACTTTAGGTTTAAATATAAGCAAATGTAGCAGGAACAGGTTGGAGACTATGATTGGTTCCCAATTGGATCAAGCAACCTTGGACAATTTGCTTGTTCCATCTCCTTATGGAATAAGCTACTTGTATGATGTGAACCTTGTTTTGAGATTTTTGAAGGCATTCTTGCGAAGAGGAAATGGTCCAGTTACTCCCATTCGGATGAAGAAAGTTGCGAGCTTAATAGATTTGTATACAGCAGAAATAGCCCCTGATCCTTGTTTGAAAATTTCCAAGTTCTTGGCTCTTGCCACAGCACTTCCAGATTCTGCAAGAGATTCTTATGATGAGATCTACCAAGCAATGGACATGTATCTTGAGGTATAATAATTAACAATTCTTTCCAGTTTAATTATAACGTTGGAACTATCTGACTTCAGTCATATGGTTAATTTTTATGCATTGTACAAATTGTCAACTCATAAGAAATCATCTTTATTACGACTTTCAAGTAGTTACTCACCTTTATTGTTATAGGTACATGCTCAATTGTCACAGGAAGAACGAGTGAAGATATGCTGTGTTTTAAACTATGAGAAGCTTTCACCTCAAGCTTGCCTACACATATCTCAGAACAAAAAATTTCCTTCAAAATCTGCAGTTCAGGCTCTTATCTCTCAACAATCTAAGCTAAAAAATTTACTCCATGTTACTCCCAGTACAAGTTCATACAACGATTCACCTTGCAGCTCCAACGGGGCTGCTCAAAAGGTAAAGAAAGATAAAACCAGTGAACAGGTTGTGTTGTATGCTGGCAATTTTGATCTTGCTACAGATAATGAGAAACTCAAAGCACATTTACAAGGAATGCAGTGGAGGGTCATGGAATTAGAGAAATTCTGTAGGAAAATGCAAGTCCAAATGGCAAAGATCACAAAATCAAAAGCATCAGGCAATAGTTATGCAAAATCTTTGCCAAAGCTATGCTCATGAGTCATGGCACAATTTTTTGCTGTTGGATTTTTGTTTATTTTCCCCTGTAATCTTCACATCTGTATAGTACAGGAATGAGTTGTGTCTGTAGTTTTTGATCTTTTCCGCGTAATTAAGAACAGTGATATATTGATTGTACAGTCATGAAATAATGGAAGAGACTTCAAAGAATTTCAGATTAGAGTGTGGACAATAACCTTGTGTAAGAAACACATCATGTTCTTCCTAGATTACTTTAAAAAGAGTCTTATCGTAATAATACTATCAAAAAGTGATGATTCATTAGACCATTACTTACACTAACCGTGTACTAACCACATTTCTCATAATGCAACTTTCAAGAACCCCCCTTCAAATTATGAACATTGGTCTTTGAATTTATCACTGTTCATTCATCTCTGATTCGTTGTAACTAGTAAATCAAAGTTGACCCTTCAACTGCAAATAGAAGCATGGCCAGAACGATGGTTTCACATCAAGTTTCAACCAATAAAATCATGGTTTGTTGGCTTGCCCCTACATGAAGACAATGCAGTACTTGACACGCATAAAATACAAAGTAGTTACTGTTATCACCAGCCACCACTACCTGAATATGCAAGCGTGTCAGATGAATTCAAGAAAAATGTAATAAGCTGATTGCTGAACCGTTGTAATATACTTGAATACACTCTGAATTGAACAGTACTATGTTAGGATAAAGAATTTCTTGGTGTTGACTCAAATTCCAAACCAATCACGAGGAAGATTAGTTGTAAGATGTTCAATATGTAGGAGGTCCCATCTGCGTTGCAAATTGGTAATAATGCAATTGATTGTGAGTTAGAAGAGGTGGAACTGGTCCCTCTAGTTTATGCAGCTCCATCTTCACGCTTGTCTGTATTAGGCATAACAAAAATGTCCCACATCGACTAACCAAAATACATTATCATCGTCAAAAACTAAAGGTACTAATTACTAAACCTTCCATTTTGTAAATAAAGGTAGAGCTACTATACAACACAATGAATTGAAAGTAGATATTATAAAAATTAACAAAGTTTTCATATATTTTTAGATCAAAACCATTATTCGAATAAGAATTAGAGATGATATGACTAAGATAATAATATATATCTTTCACATGTTACAAATCAAGTTGAACTTTAAATATTAGTATGAAAACATAATGAAGTTGTTATAGTGATTCAAGAATCCATTCGGACGACATAATGAGAAGATACGATAGGAGTAAATTCGGTATCTTTTGAAATGATTTAGGAACTAGGACCCACAATAACAACAATTATATTTTTCTTCAAGATTTTCATTAGTTTAGTTTTAATACTTTTAGTTTTGATAGCTTAAGTTTTGATTATACTTTTAATCTTGAAACTGTATTGGAAACATTTAGTATAAAAAAATGTGTTGGACATTTTCTGCTTTTTCAACTTTGAAAATATTGTAAAAACAAATAAATTTATTTTAAAAAATGCTACAATTAAATATTTTCGATTAAAATGTCAAAGCTTAGACTGACGTGAAAGATTGAAAATAAGAGACTTCAAAATTCAATTTTATAGTAATAATCAGGTCACTAGACCTAAACCATGAGCTCTGATACCATTTGTATGGAGGTTCAACACACATAGAGATCTCCACACTGACAAAACCCTCACGGATTTGCTTTTGGTACAACTTCAAAACGCCTCTTACCAATAGAGGTATCTTATGTGTATATAAACTCATGTCTATCTTTTGTTTTATCTAATGTGAGACTTTGTTTGTACCCAACATCATGTGTGTATTTGCATATTTAACGGAAGAGACTTGATTGAAACAAATTTTACCTATGTTCGACGAAATTGACACTTTTAAACCAAGTTTGGACTAAATTAAAACTTTTTTAAAAGGGTGGACGAACTTGACAGCTGCACCCAAACCAGAGAAAAAAATCAATTAAACCTAAATAAAAATAAACTTTAACTAATTCTACCTACTCAAGAAACCCATTTCCTGACTACACTCTTTGTTTAATTCAGATTTTATTTTTAATGACACTCTCTTATTTTCCTAACAGCAATCACTTGACCATTAATATGAAAATAAAGAAAGCATTCTCATGTTTCTGTAAATTGTTCTGTAAATTGAAGGATTTTCCATCAAGTGGATGCAATTCAATTTTCCATCAAGTGGATGCAATTCAATTTCCCATAAAATTGAGAAAATTAAATTTACTTAATTAACATTTTAATAGACATGAATTTACTATTTTTACTTGTATATATCTTCTCTGATATTATCATAGGATAATTTGGCATACTTAAGCGTCTTTCAAAAGATTTTATTGAATATATCTCAACAAAAATTAAGACTTGAACTCATAAAAATAATTAGGTTGATACTTATAGTTTAAAGATGACTACATTGTGCACTCTACCCTTGACGAGGTTGAATAAATGTTAAAAAATAGAGAAAGCTTATATAAGAAAAACTTAAAGGTGGTTACGTTTTTTTAATTTTGTATCAATGCAATATAAAAGGTGTTTACTGTTCTTTATTAACTAATTTTTTTCTTTTTTTTAATAATTGATTTGTCTGTAGCTATCATCTTATTAACTAATTTATCATATAAGTGAAGTGTAATTATATCTAGTATTTAAAATAATACAAAGTAATTAATCCAACCAAATTCAAACGAAGCTATCAGCACATTGCTGTCCATATAGTAATCCAAACCATATATGCACTAGGCATTATTAGTTGTATTTGGCTATTGTATCATGTATGCTGTTTGGTCCATGGAGAAAATTGTCTCAACAAATAAATATATAATAATGTTCTTTTGTCTACCTATCGAATATTTTCGTACCCACAGGCCATGTCTCAAAAACAGCACATGTTGTTGTGGGACTAACTAAAGAAGCTACTGGAACCCTATTTAATATACTGGACCTCAACCATACACTCTCAATGTTTTTCTATTAGTCATACACTTTATTTTTATTTTCCTTAAGAATTTGTTTTTATCAAAACTACAAGTATAAATATAAATATGTGGGAGTTAGAATACTATTGGAGATTTCAAATTATCTTGAAATAATAAAAATTTACACTATACAATTTATTGCAAATTATACAAGCAAGTTTTATAATGTTAAAATGGATTTAAAATTCACTTCTTTTTAAGATGTATTAAAGTCATTCAAATCATAGTTTTGCAAGAATATTTTATAGGTTGGCAAACGATTATAAATATAATCTTACATTAATATTAAACCACTTATAAATATATAATTTCATATTCAAAATCGGATCATCCATAAATATTTAAGATCTATCTTATCATATGTTGTCAAACCACTTATAAAACTTTAGTCTTGATTCAATATCAAATTACTCATAAAGATTTAGTTTCAGATTCAAAGTCGAATATCTATAAATATTTAATCTCGTTTTCATTGACACAAGATTTAATTTATACAAACAGGATAATTAAAATGACGTTATTATTTCTCTTTTCTACAATTTGGCAAGAAAAACTTAAACTCTACTCTATGGGACTCGTATGAGACTTATGGAGAGTCAACCACATAAACAACGCTTAGTTCTTGAATTTGAAACTCCATTTTTGCATCATTATCATATAACGTAGCAGAAACTTTTTGGGTCAACAAATCAAAATACTAAACTGCACAGACCTAGAAAGAGGTAGAAGAGTAGCGTCTAAGGGAAATGCAACGAGAGATAAAAACCTTTATATATTCAGCAATGCATTGGTTGCCACAAATCGCGAGTTTCATACTAAGAGTTTAATACACACTATATAGTATATATATATATATATTTCACGACACATGCAAACACGGAATTCTCAACGAAGACCAAAGAAACTAAATAAATTACACAAGGAACTTGGTAAGTACATTAAACTACCAACTTGGTTTGGTTTTCTTAAACAGTGCATGTCTTGCTCGTTACGGCACATGAAAGATGACTTTTAGGACGTTGCAGTGACAGTGAAAAATGCAGAGGGAAACATACCCAGATTTTACGTTAGCTATAGCAACCTTCTTCGTTAGAGCATGTAAGGACAAGGGGACAGAGTGACCACATAACGACACAGTTTAGCATCTTCCTCAGTGCCACTTCCAAGTAGAAAACACTGACTAGGACATCTTTTTATTACAAAATTGGTGACAAAGATGTCTTAACAGTTGCAATTAAGGATTTTATTCCATTCATTTATTTTTGTTAAGTTCTCAAGTTACTTTGTTTATGGGAGAAAAATGAAGGATTTGGCATCTAGCTGATGATATTTGGAGGAACTTGCTACTGGATAAGCTTGTTGAAAACCTGAATGCTTGAATTTTAGCTGTGTTTAGTAGTTTAATTATGCTTTTTGTGATTTTTTCAACAATTTTAATCTTTCAATTAAAAACAATTTTGAGTTAGTTCTCATTTTTTATATAGTTTATTCTTCAGCTTTTTTAATTTAATTTATTGAAATTATTTATAAGTTAAGTATAAGTTTCAAATGAAAAAGAAATGTATTTTTGGACACATATTATATGAAGTTACAAATTTTTGAAGATTAAAACCACCAATTATAGGAATTAAAGAAGATCAAAATTACAATTTAGCCTCAATTTATCATACAAGTTAAAGAAATGAATTGAAAATAGCTTAATATCATAAAACATTTTGTCAATGCATATAACAAGCTAAAAGAACATATTTACAAATTAATTTCATCACGAAAAAAAGTAATATAAATAGTAAAAGAATTGTTTTGTTAAGTTGATGTAAAATCAACAATTTTAGTAATAATTACACCCTTTATAGGTTCATCATGAAGCACTCGAACCCAATATGTTGGAGATGATCAAATTGGTTTTTTTGGCTGTGGTACTTTCAAGTGAACCATTATGGACAAAAAAGGTAGTGCCCATGTTCTACGGGGATTAGATTTCAAATCCACCAATATGAAGGCCCTAAATTTTATCCCAAAATTGGTTTTTGTTGTGATGAATGTCTTCCAGAAAAAGTTTTCCCGAATTGACTTAACAGAAAGTAAAATTGATGGGGTGCAAGAAGAAATTTGATGATGGGTGTAGAAAGAAGCAGCCTGACGTGCATCTATATATATATATATACCCTAATAAGTTAATGCTTTTATAATCTACATTTAGATAAAAATATTATTTTGAACAATTTTATTTTCTACAGCTAAATATTGATCTAAGTCTTAAAACACCAATCCAAATAGACACTAATTTAAGGATGGTTTGTTTTCTTTATGTATCATGTGGGACATGTCATCAACGTTTGACTCTTTAACCACATCCAAATATACACAATAATTTAAGGGTAGTTTATTTGTGTTTCTTTATCTGTCATGTGAAAACGTATCAACTTTAATAATTTGTTTATACACTAGATGCATTTTTTTATTAAAAAGAATTGTGTTCGGACAAGATAGAAGTATGATGATAGGAAAACTCCTCTTTTAAATATTTACCACATTAGATATTTAGTATTTGAATTGAATCGTCAACTGAATTGAAATGTGTATAGGATGTTTTGGGGTTCAGTTACAATCAGCAACCTTAGTTAGTGGAAACCATCCATTTTAAAAAAAAAACTAATGGATCCAAATATTCAAAATTAAAGGGACGGAACGTAATAAATTAAGTTATTTAATTAACTAACTAAAAGAGTTGTTTATTGTAATTTTTTATGGCCTTATTATACCATAAATTTAAACATTTTACACAAAACTTTGTTTCAATGATAAACTGGTTAGTGTATGACAGCTTAAGCTAATTATGTAAATCCGACAATTAATTTCATATATTACTACTTGAACCATTTCTTTTATTAATTTTGTTCATAAGTTATTGTTGAAGCAACTTTTATATATGAATAATACACAACTCAAGATAAACTTCTATGAAGTATACTTTTTGTTGAAATTCATATATGGTGTCTTTTGTAATTCGCAAATTCAAATATATTTTTTTGGGGTTGAAGTAAGATAATGGTATTGTTATATTAAAAAAAAAAAAGGTATGTATTGGATATTTTGAAGAAAATTAAATTAATAAAATAAATTGTTGATACATGTACGGATTCCAATTCCAAATTCTTATCTAATCAGGAGGGCCTTTATAAAATCTTAAGAGTAGAATTGTTATTTGAGTTACAAGCCTATGGACTGACCTTCACTTCCTCTAAAACTAAGTCCTATTTTGCTGGCCTATTTAATACAGGTTTTCTAAAAGTCTCAACAACCAAAGTCTTACAAATTGTGGATTTAGACATTATTAGGATAGAGTTGACCCAAAAAAAACTAAATTTGTTTATTTTTAATTATTTTTTTCATTTGTTTTGCAATCTCTGTCTAGCATTTTTCACATGATATTTTATTAATATTTCATTTTTCTTCTTCACTCCAAACATATTTATGCAATGTTGAATATCCAAGAAAAAATATAGTTTAAGAATTTTATTGCACAAGGTAGGTTTTGATTATCTAATAAAACAGAGGTAGTTTTTAGGTGACTTATAATATTTGTGCTATATATAAAAGCACCAAATACATATGTAAATACTTTTGAGTCATTATATGTATTTGCATTCTTTAAGGGAGGACTCTCTTGGTTCTTGGATTAGAACTTTGATTCTTCTTAAAGATTAACATCTTCATGGTGAATTTTCACTTAACTTATCAATATGCTAGATTATGACGTCCTCATCCATGTCTTTCCCACATTCTTCTCTAATTTATTTTTGTTGTGTCTCTTGAGAATTCAAATTCAGAAAAGATCAGCAAAAGCTTATATTTATACTAATTCTAATATATTTTTACTTACCACCGGTCTAATTACACTCCAATCATACCTTAATACCATTATCCAACTAATTTGTGTTAAACTACTTTTAAACAGATAAAATGTGCTAGATGTACACCGATCAATCATGTTTAAGGTCAACTATTATTGTGACCAATTGACCTGTAAGTGGTTACCTACTCTTTGGGTATTTGGTTGGTTGGTATGTACTATAGATACTTACATACACACATACATATATACATACATACATATATACATACAAACATACATACATATACGCACACATACATAGATACATACATACATATATATATATATACACACACATAAATACATATACATTTGTACATACATACGTACATATTGTTGGAAGTCCCACATCGACTAGAAATAAGGCCAAATTATAATATATAAGTGAGGTGCAAACCTCACCTTACAAGCCGATTTTGTGGGGTTGAGTTAGGCTTAAAAACTCACTTTCTAATATGGTATCAGAGCCATAAAGTCTATCCTAGCGAGTTAGGCTTAAAAACTCACTTTCTAATACATACATAATGAACATTTTAGCAAGTTTATTTTTTTTAAAGATTAAATTTGAACTTTAAATTCTAATCTAAACGTAATTCCAATACGTGGAAATACCTAAAACTCTCAATTAACTTGTTCTATTCCCATTACATGATGTATGCTTTTAACGAGAAAAAATAATTATAGACATAAAAATGGTGTTTAACATTTAATTTATTGTTTTCAGTGACGCATTTGTGGAAGAGTGGGTATATAGATTTGAAGGGATATAGAAAGAATGTAGTTTTTAGTTTTAATGGATGGAGAGATGAAAGTGAAAAAAATTGAAGATAAAATTTGTGAATGAAGTGATAGATTTGATAAATAAATAAAAATATTTTAATTGATAAAATTGTTATATTATAATTTTATTTTATTTTTAAATTTAATATAAAATAAATAATAATAATAATAAAAATAATAATTATTATTATTATCATCAATATCATTATAATAATAATTATTATTATTATTAATAATTTTTTCAATAGTTGTAATTTTATCGTTAATATTATTACTATTGAATTTAAAATAAATGACGGACATATGAATAAAAACGTAACATTTGTAATTTGTTACATCTATCTATCATTTTCAATTCCCTTCTACACTAAATACTTATAAACAAACATAACATTAGAGAGAGAAAAAAACAAAATAATAGTTTTATAGATTAAATGATTTGATAAAAGAAACAAATGTGTAAGAAATGTAAACAACAAAAATATATGTATGTGATTACTCCTTCAAAATATGACTCTTAGCAGTTGTGTAATTCCTGTTTCAACAATATTGTTCAAACAATATTGTCTAACAGATGTTGAAGTAGTATATTGAAATTGGCTTCCAGCAACTTTTTAAAAGTTTACATTTCAATACATTTCCAAATGTGTTAAAACTTTAAGATCTATGAAAGGAAGAGCATCGTCGAAAAAAGAATATTATAAACACAGAAGGAAGAGTTTCAAGAGAAACAGGGTGTGGATAGAAATTGCTAAATTCATTTTTGTACGTTAGTTTGTAATGTTTTTTTTTATTCAGATATTTTGGTTAGTTAAAAATAAGGTGGAAGGAATCCCATGGACCTCTGGACCAACCCACCAAATTTATTGTTCCTTTATGACTCCCTTTTTGGGCCACAAAAAACACATTAAAGAACCTAAATTGGGCTTACGGGTGCTAACTTGTAAGGCGATCTTGAGGGGGTGTTACTCCCTCCACCCCCACACGTCTCTTCCTCCACCTCCCCAATTTTCTAAAATGCCAATTATATCCTTTTAAAATGACAATTATATCCTCAAAAGTTAAAATTTTTTATTTTTATTATTTTAATATTTTAATTTATTTAAAACTTCTGATTTACTTCCCTCTGCACCTCTTCCTCTCTTCCATTTTCGTTTACCTTTCTCTCTTCCGTTAAGCTTCTTCTCCACCTATAACAAATTCATATTTTAACAAATTCATATTTTAACAAAATTATTACGTTTAAAAACTAACCATATATAACATTTAAAATTATAAATTTAAATATAAATTACTGTAAATAAAATAAACAAATAAAATAAAAACGAAACGTAAAAGGAACACTGCCTCTGGACGGATGACATCCTTCAACGGATGTCAACATCCGTTGAAGGCAAAACGGATGTCGACATCCGTTTTGCCTTAAACGGATGTCGACATCCGTTGAAGGATGTCATCCGTCCATAGGCAGTGTTCCTTTTACGTTTCGTTTTTATTTTACTACGTTTTGTGGCTCATGCAAGGATTATAGGCTTGGATATTAAAAGGATTATTGGAAGTATGGGAAGGATTTAGGGTTTAGGATTATTGGAAGGATTATGACTACGTACCTGGAGAGGAACCACGACAAGGACACTACACCATAAACGCACTGCACCACGTACTGCACCGAGAACAAGAAGAAGATTGTTTGATAATTCTTTTCACGATCACCAAGCTTTGTAGAAAAATATTTTACTCATACAAGAAACTACGTAGGTTATCAGTGAAATATGTTATAAATGAATAAAATTAAAAAACAACAATTTTAAAAATAAAATTTTACTGAGGGGCAAAATAGTAAAGGAAAGGTGGAGGAAGGGGCAAAATAGTAAAGGGGAGGTGGAGGAAGAGATGTGTGGGGGTGGAGGGAGCAACACCCATCTTGAGGGTGTTGCTCTCTCCACCAGCATACCTTTCTCCCTCCACCTCCCATTTACTATTTGACCCCTAAGTAAAATTTTATTTTTAGGGTTATTATTTTTTAATTTTACCCATTCACAATTTATTCTACTAATAACCTATTCTAGTCCCCAGTACATGAGTAAAATACTTTTCTTTCATTTTAACATTATATTTCTTCTTTTCTTTCTTTCATCGTTATGAGATACTACAAGTTGCAAAGGTTGGTGGTGATGGAAAGAATTATCAAGCAGTCTCCCTCTCGTGGTGCAGGTCGCTCTCGTGGTGCAGTGCGTGTGTTTTCCTCCAGGTGCGTATTCGAATAAACCTTCAAATAAAACCCTAAAATAAAAAACTTAACCTTTAAATGGAGGTGACATCCTTCAACGGATGTCAACATCCTTCAACGGATGTCAACATCCTTCAACGGATGTCATCTCCGTTTAAAGGTTACTTTTTTTATTTTAAGGTTTGTTTTATTAGTTTATTCTTTATTTTGGAAATATTTTAATAATTTAATTTAAATGTTTTGATTTATTATTTTTGAATATATTTTTAATGTATTTTAATAATGTAAGGAAAATGAAGAAGAAAGAAACGGAGGAGGAGAAGTGAAACAGAGAAGACAAATGGGATTGCAGAGTAAAACGGAAGACAAATTGTTAAACGGAAATGAGAGATGGAAAGATTGGGTGCAGGGAGTAAAGTATGAGAACTAGGTTTGAAATAAATTAAAATAGTAAAAGTAAAAAATTTTAATCTAAGGATATAATTGGAATTAAAAAAAATTGGAGAGGTGGAGGGAGAAAGGTGTGGTGGTGGAGGGAGCAACACCCCGATCTTGAATCAGCATAAGAGCAGCGTGAATAAAATAGACTATAATTGGAATATTAATTAGTTTAAATATGAACTGTTTTAAAATATTTGAAGAAAAAAAATTAATTAAATTATTTATTGAAAACCACACCTATAGTTTCATAAATAATAATAGGAAAATGATACTTTAAAACAACATTTGACAACATTTTGACATGGGTCACGTGTCACAACGTGATTGGTCCACATGGAAAAATAAATTAAAAAATTAGAATGACGTGGAAACAGAATTGGGGCAGGATTTGAATTGGAGGGGTTCATTTTCTCATTTCATAATTAATCTGAAGCAAAACTTAGACAGAGATCTAGAAATGTAGAGAGAGTGTCGCTTCCTCCCACCCACAAAATCTGCGAGAGAAGGAGTTCCCTCCCACCCATCCATTGCCGCCGAAGTGCCACTGTTTACGTCTCTACCCACCCATAGTTTCATTTTCGTGCCTCTTGCCTGGAGCGTCGCAGTCCGTTGTCTGCTGGAGTGTTGTCGTGGATGTCTACCCACCCATCGATATTCCTCCTTCCCAGCCACGAAGAAGCGTTGGTGTTGGTCGGACTGTCACCGTTGAGGGCAACGTTGTAGGCACCTAACTATAGGCATTTTGGGAACAACGTACTTGGATACCGTCATCGAAGGTGCTTTGTGAAGGTTGCCTCTATTGTTTGGGTAATTCATTTATTTGTGTTTGGTTGGTTTAGTTTGTTTAAATTTGTTTGGGCATTTATGGGTTGTTGTGTTATTTAGGTATTTTTGGTGGTATGGTTTAGTGTGGCATGAAGTTGTTTAGAACATATAGTGGTTGATGTGGTTTTTGTGAAGAAAGTATGAATTGTTTTTGGTTTGTAAGAGTGAACTAGATGATTGACTAAATAAATACCTTGTAAGTATGAGTTTGGAAAGAATAGAAGGCTTGTATGCAAATCTGTGCTATATGTTTTCTCTAAACTCTTGGATGATGTTTTGAAATTGGTGGAATTCTGGTTCCTTACTGATAAATGATAAGTTTGAGATTCAAATCTCTTCTAAATGTCATAAGACCGTGAGTAAATGATAAGCATAGGGTCCTACACCATTTGATATTGCATAACTTTAGAAATGTTTGGTCATATATGGGCCATGGTATTGTCGGAACAATCGGTACCGATATAGAGTCGCGCAGTGGAATAAAATATAGATAGCGGAAAACGTGTAACGATCACAACACAAGTTAAAATAGTCGGTTTCCAAAATTGATTTTCTTAGCAAACTTTTATCGAACAATTGATGTGCTAAGAGTTTAGGGATCAAGAAAATCAACACAGAATTTTTATCCTAGTTCGAATCAAAAGATTCTACGTCCAGTCGTTAATCAATATAAATAGTGATTAACCTTTTTCACTAAAAATATAGTTGTACATATTACAAGATAATGAAATGAGTAAAGAATAGAAAACACCTTCCTTCGACAAACGAACCAGAAGAGTGCAACAAGTAACTTCCTTCGACAAACGAACCGGAAGAGCTTCCTTCGACGCACGAACTGGAAGCAACAACTCTGCCAACTTGAAGAGAACTGCTCCGACCTTTGACACACAAAGCGCGAGCTTCTCTTATTCACAAGACCAGACAAGAGCACTCTATCACTTTGAGAACTTCCTCAGACAATCTGTATTCTCAAAATGGCATAGATCCTTTTCACTCATAGAGAGCTTCCCTTAGGCACAAAGCTCTAATACTCTCAATTGAAAAGTTTTTTTCTAAGAGCTGTGAAGACCTCTATTTATAAGCCTAGTTTTGTGCAGGGACAAAAACTGTAAAGACATCTCCAAACTGCCACTGATAATCGATTATCATAAGTGATAATCGATTATTTGTGTCCGTTATGGGGTTTCAAAATGTGATAATCGATTATCCTGAGGAATAATCGATTATTCCAGAGACTTGGACAATATTGAATGAAACAGTGATAATCGATTATTTACGTGAGCAACTCTTTTCTAAAAATGGCTCGTGATAATCGATTATTCCTCTTGATAATTGATTATTTGCACAATGACTCACTAAATACGAAAACTTCAAAGATTTTTTACATCATTACAATTTATCCTATACATTTGTTTCTACAAAATGCGTTTAACAAAGATGTACTTAGAGTCTTCAATTCTTCAGCTTTTATCATCATCAAAACTTCACAGTAGCTTCAAGATACCAATGCTCCTCATTGGTAACATGTATTATTGATCTAGTTAATACAACTTGCCTTATGGTGTTTGACCATACTTTTCGTGGAAATTTTCTCAAACTATTGTCCAGTTCCTTATTTCAATTTAATAAGTATGTAAAGCCAAAATAAAGGCACAATTCAAATTTAAAATTTCCTTGAGTCAAGAAATTTTGTGCACACTTACGAAAATTTAAAAAATTAACCATAATTAGCTCACTGTTTCAAAATTTATGAATTTATAGTCATTAAAGAGATCTTTGAGTCTACTATCCAACCCAAAAAGAATTAATTCATTTCGAGTTGTGTGGAGAGAGTTATAAGAAAATCAAACAACAAAGGTCATACTTGAAAATACAGAAAAACGTGATTAAAATGCTGATCTTAAAATTTTTACTGCAGCTAACTCTGTGATCTAAAAATTACGAGTCTGGTGTCCAAAGAAAGATCGTTGAATGTAGATTCGAACAAAACAAGAATCATCTCATTTGGAATTTTGTGAAGAGAGTAATGAGTAAAATAGTGAGTAAATGTCATAGTTGAAAATACTGAAAAATTTAATTAAAACGTCAATCTTAAAAATTGTATTGCAGTTGACTCTGTTGTCTAAAAGTTACGAGTCTTCTTTCTAAAGAAAGATCTTTGAGTCTAAAACAAAACAAGAATATCCTCATTTGGAATTCTGTGGAAAGAGGAATGAGTAAAATAGTGAGTAAAGGTCATAGCTGAAAATACTGAAAAACGTAATTAAAATATCTACCTTAAAATTTGTACTGCAGTTGACCTTGTTTTCTAAAAGTTACGAGTCTGGTGTCTAAAGAAAGATCTTTGAGTCTTGAATCCAATAAAACAAGAATCAACTCATTTTGAGTTCTGTAAAAAGAGTTACGAGTAAAACACTGAACAAAGGTCAGGGTTGACATCAAATTGACTTGAGATTAAGCTCTCTGATATTAGGTTTCTTGCTTCAAACAGGTCATCTTTGCTTCCTTTCTGGGTCCATTCTGACAGAAAGATAAAATTTCTTGAAAGCTTAATCAATGATGTTTTGCTTGAAACTTATAAATCTTCACATGACGAAGTTGAGGATAAAAATGTCCCTGTCTCTGAAGAATTGGGGGACCAACTGATATGTTAAATAATATTATTTTGTTGTTGGACTTGGTTTGTTGTAGATTTGATTGTGGAGTAGTTATTTTGAAAATTATGGAGTGTTGGGATGGCATCTAGATATATGGAGGCAACACAATGCCCAGTTACACAACTGTAAGTTGTAAAAAGTTTCATATTATGGAGCTTTGATAGAAATGGTGCATTTTATTTATATGTTGTGCATTTTTGTCTTTGCAGGAGGAACTACAACATGTTAGGGAGAAACATGTTTGTGGTTGGATTTTGGATGTGGACAATGTGCGAAGGGCTGAAGTGTTGTTAGATTTAGGCATTGTGTAGATGTTGTTGAATATGGATTTTTGCAATGTTATTGATGATTTGTTTACAACTTTTTCAATATGTATTGATGATGACTGAATGTACATATTTGTTGTTAAAAATGTTCAAAGAAGAGTAGTGGTTACATTTTTTAATGAAATTTGAAGATCATAATGATCAATGTTTTAAATGTTTGCACTAAAGTCCCCATTAAATTTGGATGTGATTATTTATGAAATATTGTATGTATAGGGTTCTATGTAAAAAAATGATGAAAATAAATTGGGTTAAGTGTCAATGAATGCGTTAACATGAGTTCGATGTCCATGAAGTTTCAAGAAAAAACCTTTGCTTGAAATAATAATTGGTTCCACATCACTTTTTAGTTAAAAAAATGATGTGAAATAAATTAGTCACTCCAAATAGAGTGTCATATTCATAGTTGACCTACCTATGCAAAATCTTTGCGTGAAGTACCCACTTAATTTGCCTTTTCTACCATTGTAGTTTCTGCATCATGAGTTTTACTAAATATGGTTCCTTGGTCATGAAATTGTATATGAATGGCATAATAGTTGGTTTCACATCACTTTTTAGTTGAAAAAATGATGTGAAATAAATTAGTCACTCCAAAATGAATGTCATATTCATAGTTGACCTACATGTGCAACATCTTTGTCTGAAGTATCCACTTATTTTGCTTTTGCTCTTAGTTTACTCTCAGTTTTGAACACTAAGTTTATTCCTCTATTCAGAAAACACACCATCGAGTTTGAGTAAGTTAAATTTATGTTTGGATTACAAAATCACAATAGCAAAAAATACGCACGTTGTTCAATCATACGTGCTTCCACTGTTTTTATGTGAATATATTACTGTAATGTTATACTATGCTATTTTATCAATGCAAACAAACTCGATTATTCACGTCTTAACAAATCGATCTTATTCGTATTCTTGTCAGTATTTTACTATAATTTCAACTTTATATATATATATATATATATATATATATATATATATATATATATATATATATATATATATATATATATATATATATATATATATATATATTTCGTACGACATTTGAAAGATGCTTTTTTATGAGATAAGAGAGGTTTTATATGGTTGGAAATTATTCACAGCAATAATATGTTATATAAGAAAAGATGGATAAATATATTGAAAATAACACTTGGTGCAAGATGTTTTCATTGATTATGCTCTGGCCAACCTTTTCATCTAATAATTGACAACAATAAAGGACAGACATCATCTGCATTTGAAGATCTGACTACATCTTCTGATATTTATCCACATGCTGCATTTTCTGTCTACTGAGCAATATTATTGATAATGCAGTCCACTTGCAAACGAAGAAAATGATGATAATTAATTGATATGCACTAAAAACAAATTTACTTTTAGGTGATTTGTATATAAGACTTTGCGATAAATTTGTCCAAATATATTAAAGCAATAATACATAATTAGTTATTAAAAAGGTACTTTTTTATAAAAAGAATTTAAACCTAAAAGTTAATAATTTGTAATGGATTAAGGTCGAAAACATAAGATCACAGAGTTTTATAAAACGGAATGATAAGTTTTATTATTTAACATGTAGTGAAATATGTATTAGTGAAAATCATTGAAACAAGAAATAAAATAGTGTAATATGTAAAATCAATCTACCATAGAAAACTTAGTTATATTAAATAAACTAAAAAAAATTCAATAGAAGAAATAAAAAAAACAATAATTTTATCGTAATTGAATAATCTTATCTTTAAAAATATGTTTGGACTCGAAATATTATAAAATAAAATTTATTTGCTTGAGCCATGAACGACAATCTTGTAACAGGAAAAAGTGAAATTTGTGGCCCATTGCCATATACTACATAGAAGAATCTTGAGAAGTTGTATCACATGTTTCATTTTAAATATTTTCAATTGTTTTTTTGTTCTTTTGTTCCATTGGTATGTGCTGACTGGTGAAAACAACAACTCAAACATTTTAAATTCAAAGGACAATGTCGTGAATAAAGAAAGATAAATTAAAAATAAAAGTTAAATTTAACTGTGCATATATTTTTAGTGAATAATAATAATAATAATAATAATATTACGAGTTAACATTTAATCAAATTATAGGACAGTAAACCAACCCTAATCAAATATTTAATAATTGATCCACGAGAATTTAATGGTAGGAAATTTGCATACTAGAAATACATGTTGTGCTTGTTTTCTAACGATTCACTTTCCTTCTTTAAAGTTAATTTGACACGTTTAATGCAAGAATGATGCATAAAATATACCAATTAAAAAATAATAAAATAAAACTATAACTAGTTTAAAAAATAATATGGGTTTATTTTTTTTATATTATTAATTGTTTTCCTTTTAACTAATAGTTGTAAGCGCATTTATTTTTTATTTTGGATGACCAGATCAATACTGTAAATAGTACAGCATTATTCTTGAATCAAATTAGCTTCTTTTGTGAACTTTTTTAGTACTAATAATAATAATAATGTTTTAATAAAATAGCTAATAATTTTATAAGAAGAAATTTAGAATTACTTCATTGATATACCGTTGTTAATTAGGAAAGAGATATTCAGTTCATTTATGGTGTTCACGCTGCCATTGGCATGGTCCTTGTTAAGCTTGATCTCATTAGAGTTAATATATTTTTAAAATTATTTAAATTATTTGACTAATTAGCTGATATTTTACTCACGTTTATCATCATTTTATAAAGTAGTGGTTTTTTAAATTTTGAATTATTTATATTTTACAGTTTTTTAATTAAATACCAATTGAAACAATATTATTGTCGAAAAAATTATGAAAATATTATTTATATAAATATCAATTAGGACTCTTTATACCTAAAAGTAAACATTTATCTTCAAAAAGGTATAATTTTAATTAGTAAATTAGAGTGTGAAAAAAAAAATGTTAATAAAGTTGGGAAGGATTAAACACAAAAACACAGTTTTAAATTGTTAAAAAGTGAATTTTTAAGTCTAAGTCAATCTCATAAAACCAGCATGTAAAGCGAAGTTTGATACTATAATAAAATTTAGACATTTAAGTCTAACTCAACCCTACAAAATTGGCTTTGTAAAATAAAGTTTAAACTCACTTATATATTGTAAATTGATTTTATCTCTGATCGATGTGAAACTTTCAACATATAAATTTTATTATTAATATTAAAATTATATGTTTACTATATTTGTAGAACATTGTTTAAGTCCTCAAATGTATCACGATCTTACTATTTTTTTTAAAAAAAAAAACTTAAGTCGTGTAAACATTACTATTTGTATAACATTGTCTAAACACGTACACAACACTTTTTGTTCTTTCAAATTTATTTTCATTTAGAAAAGTCAAGCAGATCACAATGACCATGCTTTTTACTATACATATGACTTTAAAGTCATATAATATATTAAAATTATAATAATTGCTTTAAAGTCATATACCAGGTATTTTCAAAAGAATTAAACAGTGCGCAAAAGTTGTAATAATGTATGAAAATTAAGTTCACATAATACATTTATATGTCTAATCGTATGCAAAATTCTAAATAAATAATAAGACTCGTTACTGTCTAATTTTCCATATTTTATCTGTGTATAATATGAAATATTAACCGAGCGGTTACAAACAACCAACCGGATATTTAGGTAATCTGTTTATATCTTATTCTGTTTATATTTTATTGGGCTTATATTAGCTCAAGATCCATGAGGAAAATAATAAATACAAAGTTAGGGCCAAGAGCCAGGTACGTTCCACTTACTCTACATGACTCTCAAATAGTCAATAGTGATAACCATTCACTAAATATTCAACCAAGAGCCGAGGCTCTTCAAATCACACGCCTAACTTGGGCGTCGGAGTACCTTTTGCAGGTACATCCCCCTCGTCAAGAAGGAGACCGATCGGTTTGCGCCAACACCGATCGACCAACAGGAGGAGTTTGGAAGCGAGCAAGCGGCCCAGACGTGTCAGCAGGTTAGTCTCTCGGTCCCTAAAAGTATCTACCGAAACATTTTGGCGCCCACCGTGGGGCCGAGCGTCAAACCCAACGACGACCACGAGGAGCATGGAGGAACAACAAAGCTGAACGGTAAAGCCCGTTCCCTATGAAGCACTCTACTTGAATCATCATCTCTAAGTGAGACGTCATCCACAAGATAAGTATTTTTTGAAATATGAATATTTCATAAAATATCTAATTGATAATAGATATTATAACAACTATTTTTATGTTAAATATATAGTATAATCCATAATATATTATATGATATATGATATATAATATAGTACATAACTATAAATATAGTTATCTAATTATTATAACCGAAACATTTTCTGGCATGATTCAAATAGTCAAATAAATTATTGTATTAGAGATAACTATCAACAACAATATTATAAAATCTCGAAACGGTTTTGATACCTTGTTTATTATCTATGTTTTTTATTCGGTGCAATTCATAATATCTGGTAACCGAATCATTTATTATACGGTTATATACCATAATATATATCATCATGAGAATTTCAGCAATGAACATCTTGAACAAATATATATCGAAATCCACGCCATCAACTATGCAAGTGCAGACTAAGATCTAGTCATAAACGAACTTCATGCTTAAAGTATCATGGAATTCAATTAACGAAGGGGAAGTCTCCTATTGCAAGCACTGATTGCCAATTTTGTCAGCAAAGTTCATAATTAACGATCAAGTCCAAGACCGAGCGGTAAATCCCTCTCGGGAGAGAGGTAAAGCCCTCTCAAAGCCGAACGGTAAAGCCCGTTCCCTGGGAAGCACTCCTAGGTCGAAGACCGAGCGGTAAATCCCTCTCGGTTCATGTTGAAGGACGAGCGGTAAATCCCGCTCGGTTAATGTCAAAGGCCGAGAGGTAAATCCCTCTCGGTTCATGTTGAAGGACGAGCGGTAAATCCCGCTCGGTTAATGTCGAAGGCCGAGAGGTAAATCCCTCTCGGTTCATGTTGAAGACCGAGCGGTAAATCCCTCTCGGGAGAGAGGTAAAGCCTTCTCAAAGACGAACGGTAAATCCCGTTCACTAGGAAACAATCCTAGCTCAAAACAGAGGTAAAACCCTCTCAAAGCCGAACGGTAAAGCCCGTTCCCTAGGAAGCACTCCTAGGTCGAAGACCGAGCGGTAAATCCCCCTCGGGAGAGAGGTAAAGCCCTCTCAAAGACGAACGGTAAATCCCGTTCACTAGGAAACAATCCTAGCTCAAAACAGAGGTAAAACCCTCTCAAAGCCGAACGGTAAAGCCCGTTCCCTGGGAAGCACTCCTAGGTCGAAGACCGAGCGGTAAATCCCTCTCGGTTCATGTTGAAGGACGAGCGGTAAATCCCGCTCGGTTAATGTCAAAGGCCGAGAGGTAAATCCCTCTCGGTTCATGTTGAAGGACGAGCGGTAAATCCCGCTCGGTTAATGTCGAAGGCCGAGAGGTAAATCCCTCTCGGTTCATGTTGAAGACCGAGCGGTAAATCCCCCTCGGGAGAGAGGTAAAGCCCTCTCAAAGACGAACGGTAAATTCCGTTCACTAGGAAGCACTCCTAGCTCAAAACAGAGGTAAAACCCTCTCCAAGCCGAACGGTAAAGCCCGTTCCCTAGGAAGCACTCCTAGGTCGAAGACCGAGCGGTAAATCCCCCTCGGGAGAGAGGTAAAGCCCTCTCAACGACAAACGGTAAATCCCGTTCACTAGGCAACACTCCTAGCTCAAAGCAGAGGTAAACCCCTCTCGGTTAAAGTCGAAGGTCGAGAGGTAAACCCCTCTCGGTTAAAGTCGAAGGTCGAGAGGTAAACCCCTCTCGGTTAAATCCCTCTCAGTTGATGTTGAAGGTCGAGAGGTAAATCCCTCTCGGTTAATGTGGAAGGTCGAGAGGTAAATCCCTCTCGGTTAATGTCGAAGGTCGAGAGGTAAACCCCTCTCGGTTAAAGTCGAAGGTCGAGAGGTAAACCCCTCTCGATTAAAGTCGAAGGTCGAGAGGTAAATCCCTCTCGGTTAAAGTAGAAGGTCGAGAGGTAAAGCCCTCTCGGTTAATGTCGAAGACCGAGAGGTAAACTCCTCTCGGTTCCTGTTGAAGGACGAGCTGTAAATCCAGCTCGGTTAGTGTCGATCGTTGATCGTAGAGCGTCGATCGTCGAGCGGTAAAACCCGCTCGCTTATTGTCGAAGACCGAGAGGTAAACTCCTCTCGGTTCCTGTTGAAGGACGAGCTGTAAATCCAGCTCGGTTAGTGTCGATCGTCGAGCGGTAAAATCCGCTCGCTTATTGTCGAAGACCGAGAGGTAAAATTCCTCTCGGTTCCTGTTGAAGGGCGAGAGGTAAATTCCTCTTGGTTCATGTTGAAGGACGAGCGGTAAAACGCCATCGGTTTGTTTTTACATGGAAAAAGTTCTAAAAAGAACTCTCTTCAACCACCGACAAGAGCGGCAGAAGCTCACCAATACAACAAACACACCCTCCCTCAAACTCATAAGTCCTATAGTTAACCACGGCTAAAGCCAAACGCTTAACTCGGACTTGGGGGGCATAATGTATAATATGAAATATTAACCGAGCGGTTACAAACAACCAACCGGATATTTAGGTAATCTGTTTATATCTTATTCTGTTTATATTTTATTGGGCTTATATTAGCTCAAGATCCATGAGGAAAATAATAAATACAAAGTTAGGGCCAAGAGCCAGGTACGTTCCACTTACTCTACATGACTCTCAAATAGTCAATAGTGATAACCATTCACTAAATATTCAACCAAGAGCCGAGGCTCTTCAAATCACACGCCTAACTTGGGCGTCGGAGTACCTTTTGCAGGTACATCCCCCTCGTCAAGAAGGAGACCGATCGGTTTGCGCCAACACCGATCGGCCAACAGGAGGAGTTTGGAAGCGAGCAAGCGGCCCAGACGTGTCAGCAGGTTAGTCTCTCGGTCCCTAAAAGTATCTACCGAAACAATCTGTAAATTTTAAAAAATAAGAAGAAGAAATTGAGTTTCTTATAGAATAATGTGAAGCAAATTAAAATAAGAAAAGAAAGGAAAGGAAAGGATAAACATTTCAGACACTGTAGATGCGAAAAAGGATAAGTTGAAGGCTAATTTTGTGGAAGGAAGTTCGTGAGGGCATAAAACATTTTAAACGTGACAAGGTGACAAAACATCAGGATAGCTAAACCTCGGCACGGGTAAAATGGATTTCAACTTTCTTATGTAACATATACACACTTTAATTTTTCTATTCGATTAGATTTTTGTGGTTTATTATTTAATGTTAGTTGAATTTATTTTTGAATAGGAAAAAATTAGTCTTTAAATGAATATCTTTATATATATATATATATATATATATATATATATATATATATATATATAAATTATTATTATTATAGTTAATTAAATGATGAATATATGAATTATAGCATTTATACTTAGACACCGTTATTAGAGATAAAACAATTGTATAATGAATTTAGATTTAAAATGTACTTATTAACATAATATTATGAGTTTCAATTTATTCTAAATGAAATTTGTTATTTGTTGCATCTATTACATCATCACCATTATCAGACTACTCATTAAAAGGTTAAATCATTTTTGAATTTTTATTTTTGATTTAAAGTCTCAAATCAGTCACTCATTTACTTTTTGTTTTCAATTAAATTCTTATTTATGAAAAATTGATACAATTAAATCCCTCTCTTACGTTGATGTGAGACGTTGACATGGTTTTTCTAGACTACGTGAAGTTTCATATGTTTGTTGGTCTGTGGTTCGTTCAGTTTTCCTATGTGTATGGTGAGTTTTAAACATGGCTAAACAATTGAGCAATTCCAATTATTTGCACAAATTCAAGAGAGAGAAGGAAGAGATGCCAGAGGAGTGTCATGAGTTGTGAATAATAAGGAAGGACAAAAGAACGACGTGGTATGAACAGTTCGTCAGTACGAGAGAAACGGATCCGATGCGACCTTTTTCGCATATAGTTCCAATCAATGTGCTTCATTCATTAATATTCATTAATATATCGTCCATGTAATTTATTATATATATATATATATATATATATATATATTCTCCATATACTTTAGTATTCTTTAAAATCTGACTGTAAACTATAATTAACAATAAATTATTAACGATTTAAATTTTTTTGATAAAGCTTATATTTATAAATTTTATCGACGGAATAAAATTTTATAACAAAAAAATTTACTAGTAAAATTATTGATTAATTATTTTATCACTAAACATCACAATCTTATTCTTCTTTTTCTTTTTTCTTCTTCTCATATTCCAATGATAAACAATGGTGGTGAAAGTGAGACCAAAAACAAGTTTTTTCATCCATTCGAATAAAGTTTTCTCCTCTCACCAAACACCATTACTATTAAATATCCAGAACCCCATTCCAATTCTATCATTGCATCACCATCTTCAACCTCTATTTTTTACCATACAATCCAAATACACAAACAGATTCAACTTTTCTTAGAAGCCGTTGCTGATTTTAATTGGTGCGATGGCAAGCAACAACATCACGTTTTGGGATAATTGAGAGGAAATCTAGAGTTCTTTTGTTAGGATTTAATATTTGTTATGATTTAATATCTTGTTAGGATTTAATATCTTGTTTGTTATTATTTCTGTTTGGTATTATTATGTTGATACTATAACTAATTTTGTTATAATCTTAATGTATAAATATTTGTATCTGCATTATGCAGATTTGGAATATACACAAACTATTTTTGCTTCTCTGTTTTTCTTCCTCTGCATTGCAATCTCAATACTGAGTTTGAATGATGATTCTCATTATTTAAGATGGTATCAGAGCTCTTCAATTGAAGAGTTCTGCTGTGCCTCTTATCTTCATTTGGTTCTTGCCTCTTCTTGATTTCTTTGCGTTTTTTTTTACCAAACTAACTCATGGTTGTCATTGATCAGAATCTTATCATGAGTAATATGAGTATGTTGAATGCAGTCACAACAAATGCCAGTAACAATGTATCTTGCACATTCTGTGGAAAAGATTACCACACGGCTAAAAATTGTTACAAAAAGAATGGTTATCCATCAGGAAGATCCTCATACAACAAAGGGATAAGAGGAAGTCGAGGCTATTCATCAAATAAAGGAGGCTTTGGTGGAAGATCAAATTCAGGTTCATACAACTCAAAGGTTTGCACTTTTTTGTTGATGAATGCTTTAAGAAGCATGGTTACCCTCCTGGGAATAAACTGCACAGACCTGTTATGGTGAACAATACTGCCACAAGTAACATTGATCACACTCAAGTATCTGACTCGAATGAGTTAAAAATCACTCCTCAACAATATCAACGACTTGTAGGGTGAGGTTTGCATCCACTTATAAACTAAGAATTGACCTTATCTCTAGTCGATGTGGGACTTCCAACAGGATTCTCTACAACTACTTCCCACATAAATCAAATTGGTACAACTTTCCCTCCAAATACTTCTTTTATAGGTAATGTGCTACCAATTTCTCATGCTACAGACCATGTCATGTGGATTATAGATTCAGGAGCCAGTGATCATGTATCTTCTTCCCTGAATCTATACTCATCCTATAAGGCTATTGATCCCATCACAGTAAAACTACCAAACGGACAACAAACCACAGCCTCATATTCTGGAACAGTAAAGATTAATGATTCTTTGTCTATTTCTAATGTCCTATATCTTCCACAATTTAATTTCAATCTTATATTTGTTTCCAAGCTTACTACAGTCCATAATTGTCAACTAATATTTCTTGACAATCAATGTTTTATACAAGACAAACACAACAAGAAGATGATTGGTATAGTTGATGCACAAGATGGATTGTATACACTCAAGACTTCTTTTAGCTCCATCAACACCACAATTTGTAATAAGGAAGCCATTGATATTTGGCATTACAGATTAGGCCACCCATCCCATGATAGGTTACATATAATGCAACAGTTATATCCTGTGATTAATTTTGATCACTCTTTTATATGTACTCCTTATCAT
This sequence comes from Vigna umbellata, assembly GCF_029865625.1. NCBI lineage: Eukaryota > Viridiplantae > Streptophyta > Magnoliopsida > Fabales > Fabaceae > Vigna > Vigna umbellata. The sequence goes on along the minus strand of NC_142173.1, from coordinate 27,345,054 downwards.
ATGGCTAAACAAAGAAAACCTTCTTTTCCTCGTAGTACTTCTCATGCTTCTTCTATTTTTTCCTTATTACATGTTGATATTTGGGGTCCTTGTGCTGCTACTTCCATTCATGGTCATAAATATTTTTTAACCATTGTTGATAACTTTTCTAGATATGTATGGGTGTTTCCTTTAATCTCAAAAGCTGAAACTCAGTCACATTTACAATCTTTCATTACCTATGCTGAAAGACAATTTAAAACCAAGGTCCTAACCATTAGATCTGACAATGGCACTGAGTTTATTATGGCCGAATTTTATAAAAATACTGTAATTGTTCACCAAACAACTTGTGTTGAAACCCCCCAGCAAAATGGCTTAGTTGAGAGAAAACACCAGCACTTATTAAATGTTACCCGCTCTCTTCTTTTTCAAGCACACTTACCAAACATTTTTTGGTCTTATGCTCTTATTCATGCCTCTACCCTCATTAATTGCCTTCCCACTCCTTTCCTAAATAATCATTCTCCACACCAACAATTATACAGTTCTCCTTTTGATATCACCACCCTTAAAGTTTTTGGTTGTCTTTGCTTTGTCAACACCTTGTCAAACAATAGACATAAACTTGATCCAAGAGCCTTACCCGCTATTTTTCTTGGCTATAAACCACACAAAAAAGGCTTCATCACCTTCAACCTCAAAACCAGGGCCATTGAGATTTCTAGAAATGTTGTCTTCCATGAAAGTTGTTTTCCTTACCACAATGACTCATACACCACTTCTAATTCCCACCTTCTCACCCACCCACCTTTGCTCTATATTGACCAATGTATGCCCACCCCTCATACAGATCCTTCACATCCTTCTCCACCCAGTTCACCTTCCACACTACCAGCTCCTAACATTAGAAGATCCACCCGACAGAAAAACAGACCTTCAAGACTATCTGAATTTGAAACTTCTTATGCATCAACTATTACCTCTCATTCTTCAGGTATCAAACATCCTCTTGCTTTTGTCATTTCATATAAGAAACTTGCAGCTCCTTATTATCGATTTATTATGCATATCTCTACTAACATTGAGCCTAGATCTTATTCTGAGGCATCCAAATATCCTCACTGGGTTAGAGCCATGGATGATGAGCTTGATGCATTGGCCAGAAATAACACTTGGGAAATCACAGATTTACCTGTTGACAAAACTGCTGTAGGCTGCAAATGGGTTTTCAAAATCAAGCACAAGGCTGATGGAAGCATTGAACGATATAAAGCCAGATTGGTAGCCAAGGGTTACACTCAAATTGAAGGTCAAGACTACCTAGATACATTTTCTCTAGTGGTTAAAATCACAACGGTTAGACTGGTTATCACTCTTGCGGCAACACATAATTGGCATCTTAAGCAACTAAATGTTAATAATGCTTTTCTTCATGGTATATTAAATGAAGAAGTTTATATGATACCTCCTCCAGGGCTCCACTGTATCAAACCCAATCAAGTATGCAAGTTACAAAAATCACTTTATGGTCTTAAACAAGCAGGCAGACAATGGTATGCTCGTTTATCTGATTTCCTCTTATCTAATGGCTTCCTCCAATCTGCATCTGATCATTCATTGTTCACCAAACATTCTGATTCCAATGTCACTATTTTAGTGGTTTATGTTGATGATATAGTGCTCACAGGAAATGATCTCACAGAAATCACTCATATTACTCATCTTCTTGACGCAACATTTAAGATTAAAGACCTTGGCAATCTTAAATTTTTTCTTGGTCTTGAGGTGGCTAGAAACAAAGAAGGTATTTCCATTTCTCAGAGACAATATACTCTGGACATTCTCAAAGATGAAGGTTACTTAAACTCTAAGCCTGTTTCCACTCCTTGTGACTATCATACAAAGCTCAGCACAAATTCTGGCCAACCTCTAAATGATGCAGCTTCATCTTCTTATAGACGATTGATTGGTAGATTGTTATATCTCACCAACACTAGACCAGATATTTCATTTGCAGTACAACAACTAAGTCAATTTCTCTCAAATCCCAACACAGATCATCAACAAGCAGCTTCCAGGATTCTTAGATACCTTAAAGGTGCTCCTGGAAAAGGGATTTTCTTTCCCAGCAATAACATCATACAGTTGAAAGGCTTTAGTGATTCTGATTGGGCAGGCTGCATTGATACTAGACGAAGTATCATTGGTTACTCTATCTATCTTTGCTCCTCACTTATTTCATGGAAATCGAAGAAACAAGCTACTGTATCCAAAAGTTCCTCTGAAGCTGAATACAGAGCTCTTGCCACAGCTACTTGCGAAATTCAATGGTTAACTTTTCTTCTACAGGATCTTCACGTACCTTTTCAACAACCAGCAGTCTTGTTCTGTGATAACAAATCTGCCCTTCATATTGCTGCAAATCCGGTTTTCCATGAACGCACGAAACACATTGAAATAGATTGCCATATTGTAAGGGAAAAGCTTTCTTCTGGCTTACTTAAACTACTGCCGATTCCTTCTGCATGTCAGTTAGCTGATATCTACACAAAAGGACTTCCTCCCGTAGCTTTCAAATTTCTGGTTTCCAAGCTGGGAATGATTGACATTCATTCTCCAGCTTGAGGGGGGCTGTTAGGATTTAATATTTGTTATGATTTAATATCTTGTTAGGATTTAATATCTTGTTTGTTATTATTTCTGTTTGGTATTATTATGTTGATATTATAACTAATTTTGTTATAATCTTAATGTATAAATATTTGTATCTGCATTATGCAGATTTGGAATATACACAAACTATTTTTGCTTCTCTGTTTTTCTTCCTCTGCATTGCAATCTCAATACTGAGTTTGAATGATGATTCTCATTATTTAAGATCTTTGTTTGGCTACGGTGTCGGTAACACCTCCGATAGTGATTGATGTTGTTGGCGACAATTTTATGTGGGGGTGGAATTTGTAGCAAGATGAAGCAATTCTTTAGTAGTGACTTACGTGAATGGAAGAGGATGCCCCTAATATGGGCAAAATCAGAAAAGGAAGAAATCCTTTATAGGGTATTGGGTTGAGTTTGATCCTTAATAAATTCATATTTAACTTGTGAAAATACATCCATTAATAAATTTGAATTATCTCATCAATACAAATTTCATTAATAGTTTTTATAATAATAACATTTATGATCAATTTTAAAAATTATTTTTTATTAGAGATATAATATAATATATCATGATGATTTTTATTGTTTTTTACAATTTTATTTGTGTTATATTTTTCTATTAAATCATCTTTACTTTTTATTCTAGTTTTAAATTTTTATTTTATTTATTTATTTCTTGTTTTCCTCTTGGTTTTATTTCTCTCTGCCAAACATATCTTTAATATTTAGATGAATGATTTTATCAGTTTTTTTCTTCTCCTTTTTCTGTTTAATGCCATCATAAGAAAATAAAGTATAACTTAGTTAAATTTTAAGTTGCCGTAATATAAGGTTGTTCATTTTAGTCATTCTTTTTTTTTTTTTTGCTTTTTAACATATGTAATTAACTTACCACATTACATATCAATAAATATCAATTTGGTAATATTGTCACATGACATATGTACCACTCACTCTTCATTTTTTGTTTTATTGATCTCTCTTAAAAAAAACTAGCAGTAAATAGTAGAGGGATTGAGATTTATTCCAGGACGATTACATCTTTAAACATAGTAGGTCTTTTTTTAAAATATTTTTTATGACTTTGTCATCGATCTTTGTAAAATTAATTAAAAATAATAAGCATCTCAACTTGATTTATCATATATTATATTAAAATTTATTATGTTTGTGTACTTTTTTTTAAGTTCCTATATTTGATTAGTTTTATTGTTTGAATTTAAAAAGTTTCTTTGAAAATAAGCATCATAGACAAGGAAGAATATTTATGTTTTTTTATAAAAGTGCAAGAATGATTATAAGAATGTGAAGATGATTTAGTCACTAAATTCTTATTTCTATGTAGAAATTGTAGTTTAGTTAAAAATTGTTTAAAGGTTTACACTTGAGTGTTGTTTACTAAATGATGCTTTTAAAATACTTTTAAACTAATATTCTTATTGAAAAATTTATATAAGAATTAGATCATGACAAGGTAAAGAGTTATCTTAAATTAAATTTTGAATATAAATACACATGCTTTGATTTTTTAGCAAATCATGTTAGGTTTGATAAATTTGAAGTTTCGAAGTTATATTATTTAAATATTTTTTAAAACAATATTTGAAATCTAATTTGACTCTGTTACTATTAAGATTGATTTTTTATTTTATATTTTCACTGAAGCAAAATTGGTACAAAAGTTCAAGCCTAGCTCTCGATTTTATATTTCTTAAGTAAAGGTATTTTTCTAAAGTGAACATAGTTTTGCTTAATTAAAAGTAGTACGGCAACTCAATCTTATTTTCGTTCAATCGAAAATAATATTATAACTCAAATCTAGTTTTTGTCCACATTTCTTTTTAAGGAGACAACTTTTGCTCAAGCTAATTTTTTGGGGGATTGAATATGAACGTTTTTCTTAAATTCAAAATGAATATTAATATTTATATGTATGATTGATTTGCAGCTTTGTTTAAATTAACTTTATTGTATGACATTGATTAATTACTAAGATGGATAGAATTTGTATATTACAAGTGGAAATGCTTATTGATATCGATAATAATTATATGAATTTGTGGTATTGTGTTTGGGATGACAAGTGAACTATGATTTGATTTATGTATTAAGGATAGACAAAAATGTTATAATGGAGATCTTCTTGCTTTACTTATTATTTAAGTCATATAAATTAATATACCAGTGGTGAGAAATTGGAGACGAATTCTTGTGCATTATCACATGTATGACTTGGATTATAATGACAAGTTCGCTTGTAAATTTAAGTCTTGTGTTTTGAAATTAGATGTTATTAACTATTACAACATTCTTCATTTGAGTTTTTTTTGGAAGATGTGAGTTGATATTTCATTTGTTAAGAATCCTAGATGTATAGATCCATGTATGATTTATATGATTTTAATTATCTTTGTTAGATTGAAAATTGATTGTTTACAAATTGCTAATATAGTTATTCCTCCTATATAATCATTTTAACTCTACTAAATTCATCGACTCATATATAAAATTAAGTTTATGGGTAAGAGTTGAAGTAGGTCCTATGGTGATATTTAATGCGAGAGTCCATTTCTTGCGATATCATAAAAAATTAATTTTGTCATGGGAGATTTTAGACTTGGTAAATTTAGTTGGTCGTGACATTATACTACAAGGTTACATGACAAGTGCAAGACTATATGAGTACTTATTGAATAAATATTTTGAAATTGAGTCTATACTAAGTCATGTGTTAGAATTTATAAAAAGTGATTTAATAGAAATGTGTTACATTAAATGCTTGGATTAGTTTTACAGTTTTACATAACAAACACACACACATATATGTCTGTGTGTGTGTTTGTTTGTTAGAAAATACTTCTAGTTATACCTTTTTCTGTTATGTTGTGGTTTGTCCACCTGTTATGATTATATATTATATGTAATATAGATAGAACTTAAGCATAGATGTGAGATTATTGAAGATTGAAGAATGAATAACTACAGCTTGAATATATACATTTTGTATTGTATAGGAAATTTTCAAATCAAATTTTATCATGGAAGACTATATATGCAAATTATATACTTATAAATATGATTAAGCTTAATACTTCGTTATAATATTTAATTAGTAGAATCATCTAGTTAATTAAGGTGTTACAAGATAGACTAAGAAGGATTAGTCCAAAGCTATCTCATAATTAATACAATATGAGAAAATAAAAACCACAATTTTCTTTATTAGCTAATAAAAAAGAAAATAAATGTTTTTCCATAGCTGAAAATCATTACATTATTTTAAAAAGGTTTAAGTTAAAAACAATTTCTATTTAGGTCATTTGAATAGTTTTATATTGTATATTAATCACTATTTTATTAATTATATTTTATGTGTTTTTAAGTTATTAAACAAAAGCTGGAATTTTCAACGACACTAATTTGTTGGAAATAAACAAAATCTATCAGTAATGATTATTTTCTAACAGATTACTAATAATTCTAAGTCATTCGATAAAATCTTTGTTAGTATCATTTATCGACTGATAATGATTTTCGGTAATTATCGAAGGATTTGTCTGAATTATATATCATTTGATAAATTCATTGGTAAGTATAATGGTAGATTCAAGTGCAATAGGTTGTTGGTTGTTTACCATACAATCATACCTGGTCATAAGATTTTAAAAAATTAGCACACACAATCCAAGTTCAATGAATAATATTCATCCAAACATCATAGGTACACAACCAGGTATATGTTTATAAACATAAATAATATAGGTACACAAAAAAATATATGTTTATAAACATAAATAATATGTTAATAATCTATATAGTCATCTTCATGGTCTTGTTCTTATTCATCGTTTTGTTGCTGCTACTATGAAGGTGATTGGACTGGTGTTGGATGGACAAATATTAAGTGGTATGGGGTTAGTTAGTTTTTGTAATGTAGGTTTTGGTTCTTAGTTGTATAATTAATTTCCAAAAGTAATATAATTATGTTTTAGTTTACTTTCATTAGTAAACTAAAAGAGGTAGTGACCAGTAAATGGGCCTAAATGGTTGGATACAAATACATGGAGTAGGAAGGGTCCAAATCTACAACAAGTAGAAACTGAAAACTTGCTAAAGTTACCTTTAGTGTATTAGAATTGTGTTTTCAATTGAACTATTAATGATCATTTACAATATGAATACATTGTACATGTTATGTCACCTAAACTAATTCATGTCAACTTGGTTAGGAACATGGTGACAAAGGTGATGTTGCTTCAAAGAAGAGCAAATCTGTCACTAGAGATAAACTTAATTTGAAGTCCACAACTTCACCTCAAACACACATGCCAAATATTGTTTTTCCTTTTCACTAAAACTAAGTGTTTTATTTTTCATTTTAGTAGTTAATAATATGTCAATATATATATATATATATATATATATATATATATATTAACAAATAAGACAATTAAATTAAAAAAAACTATAAAAGTTTAAATAAACAAAGGTTTTGAAGCAAGCTAAAACCAAGGAAACAAAAACTATGAAGAAAGCCAAAACCAAAGACTATGAATAGACTTGTGCCCTTCAATTGGCCAACCTAATAAAAGCAAAAACATTAGCTTTGTATATATAATTATTTAAGATGTATTTGGAATCTAATTTAGAGTCTAAATAGAAATTTTCATTGTTGAATACAACAAAAAAAGAATGAATCAATTTTCAACATAAACATTGAACCAAACTTATGCAAAATTTAGACATCATAGGGTAACCAATATATGAAATTAGTGAATGAATGAAATACAAGTATACTGAAAACAAAACACTTTTAAAATTCAAACACAAAATTTACTAGGGAACCAAGCTAAAATAAACCCATTCACTTCTTCTGTTCTATCGAAATGAAAAGAAAAGAAACCTCAAATGTTATGCTTATTCATTGCACAGAACAACAACCAAATACTAATGTCATTGCACACAATACAAGGACATTAATTTTTACAGTTATAACTTACCTCCATAGTAGGGCCTCTCCACAGCCTCCCTTAACGACAACAACCTTCGTTCACCACGACAATGCTGAAAAACTCACCACCTAACCTTGACCAACTTCTCTCAACTAACCTCAAGCACAACATAAACTGTGGACCAGTTCTTCTCTCACAACAACACCCTCCTCACAATGGTGTCAGCGACGAACATTTGAAAAAACAATGAACGACGATTTTGGACAATGGTGATTGGAGACGATTTAGAATAATGACGATTGGAAAAGAGCAGAGTAATGGAGATGAAAGGAAAAGCAAAAACAATGGAGATGAGAACATGCGCATCAGTGGAGGTAAAGGGATGAGCAAAATCGCGTAACAGTAAGAACGGAAAAGAGAAGAAGAGACAAAATTTTGACCTTATTTCATCAAAAACATACCAACAAATAATGATTCATCGATAAATTAAAACAAAAATATCTTACTGACGAAACATTCCGTCGATAAATACAAAATTTGTTTCCGCCGATAACTCTATTGATAATTAACTTTTACCAAAAGATCATGATTTGTTAGTAAATATCATCAATAAAACATAATTTTACTTTAAAGTAATTTATGCATATCTTTACTATATTAGATGAAGAAAAAATAGGTAAAATAGCAAGTTACAAAATTATTTTATTAGAATCAAGAAAATATTTTAACAATTTAACTTGAAAATAACTAGATGATACAAAGATAACAAACCCTTTAATTATATACAAACTAATTTATTATTCTTTTGCAAGATTACCATTAATATTAATAAACAACTTGTTGTAATGCCTCCGTCTCGTAAAGTGCAATGGGTTCAATTATCAAAGATAGTATGCGATTCTTGGCAGTGCTATCTGGGGCTCCATGTCCATCTCCATACTGATATGTGCACTGAGAAATTCTTCCAAGGTTCATGGCTGTTTCTACGAAAGCTTTAGGGAAAGGAGACTGTGACACTCTATCTTTGTTCATCTTCTTCCACGTTTCGTTAAGCAAACTATGGATATGCTTGTAAGCACCCTCTTCACTAGCACCACTTTCTCGCATGAAACATACAATGGAGCTTGCTGCTTCACCTCTCTCTAACTCTGCCTGTTACAACACAAGACCAATTACTTTTATGTTTTAGGCTGTTGTTTTAATGATGTAAAAATGTCACAGAAAAAAAAAACATGGTCATGTATGGAATCAAATTTACCTTTGATGTGCCCAGATCATTGCAAAGTCGAAAAATAAGGGATGGTTTCTGTAACAGGGAGTGGTAATTGTGCAAGGATTGAAGTGCCTCTTTTGTAATGCTTTGGTTTAGTAAGAAATAAACATGGGTGAGTATAACCACCCCGGAGACTGAGACCCATGCATTGTTGATGTAATCCTCGAATCTTGGCAAGTGTCTGTCGCGACTCCATCTGGCTTCTTGTAGGAATGCTTTCAACATATCAGACCACTGTGTAATTTAATTAAAAAACAAAAATAATCTCAATAATGCACTAACATGTATACATAATATAAGAAATAATTGCTATAATTTATGAATTAACGCACTGCTTTGGTGAGGTAGGGTAAAATATCTTGTCCATGTTCCTTAAGGGCATCATAGGCAAATTCGTTGACAGTGTTGTACAGTGCCAGAAAACATATCTTCATGTAATCAGGGAGAACTTGAACTGCTTTAACATCCCAACTGAAACAAGAAAAAAAAAAAATTCTAATTAGTGCACTGATTAATAATTTCAGCAGTTTTTTTCATGCTCGTGATTGAAGGTTTTTTCTTTTTTTTTACGTAAGCTACCTTTCCACAGCTGCAGTGAAAAGTTCTAATTCGTCTAAGGTGCCATAGACATCATAAACGTCGTCGATTGTAGTTATTAAGGAAGTAACTTTTGTTAAGCCTTTACGGAGATCACTGAACTGAGGCTCGAAGACCATTCCAACAGTCCAAAAGAAACATTCCATAAGTCTGTCTCGGCTGAAGCTTAACTTTGAGGCCAGTCCCATTCCCCTCCACCACCTTCATCACGATGTAATCAAGAAAAATGAGGTATCTCTAAAGATGTAATAGAAAAGGATCATAATAAAACTGTAACCTTCTATTTTTTTAAGGGAATAATTGTCTAGTTAACAGAAAATATTATTTCCTTTTTCATTCTGTTTAATTAACCTTTTATTTTTTCTTTCTCCCCACTTTTGTGCACACGTACGTCTCTTTCCTCGAGATAATACTTGAAAATTTCATTTAATAACTTCCCCACCACTTTCCTTCTCTTTGTCCTTTTCTATTTTCTTTCTCATATAATAAAACAATGAAAGAATACGTAATTGATTGAAAAATTTAAGCGCGGAATCACATAATCATGACTTTTTGGAAGACATGTATAGTTTTTTTACCAGAATTTGTTTGTCTGGTAGATTTTTATTTTCAACATTTACGGTTGCAGCAGGCATTCTTTTAGTTAATGGAAAAAGACACAACACTGCTAGTTCAGTTAATCTTGTGTTAAATATTATAGGACTAAAATTAGTATTTTATATCAGTCTGATGTTGCATCCAATTTTTATCCTTTGATATTTAAATACTGATACGTTTTTCCAACACAGACTCACCTTGACATTTGTTGGAGATCGTTTTGCATTGTTGACTGCACAATATTGAAATCAAGCTTTGCTGCTTCAAGCAGAAATCGATTTGAGTCTGTTCTTTTAGCATAAGATTCAATGGACCACCTTGCTTCCAGCCTTTGAATTCTGTGATGGAGTGGAAGCTCCAATGCATGATTCACTTGTTCCAAAAGCATGTTACCGCCTTTACCTTCGTTGAGGGCAACCCTAAGATGGAAGCTAGAGAACACCATGGCCTCATCCAAAATCTTCTCTCCTTCGTATCCAAGAAACGATGCCTCGTACAGACTCAGCATTCCCTTCACATCGCTCACAAGGCTTGCCTTGAAATTACCATTCTCCTCCTTAAAGCTCTCAAATATATCTACATGATCAAATAAGTACACACGTGAAGCTATAGTACCTAGACAGGCCACTTATATTTGATAAAAGAAACCAAAATGTTCAACTTATATACTTAAAATAAATAAACAAAAACATGTAATACTTTATATACCACTGCAATTACTTGGTATTCTAATTAAATTTATAAATATATTCAAAATACTGATAAGGAATTTAAAATATATATATATATATATATATATATTAATAAAACTTATTTGTTTATCTGTCTATTAGGCATAGTCTTGTTCCAGATTAGTGAGGCAGCATAAGCTGTTATTTGAAATGTTATTTGAAAGGTCGGTTATTGGTAATTATTATACAAGCGACCGACACCACTCTTTACTCCAAATCTTTAGAGAATGAGTCTTTTATCTTTATATACTGTTCTACTTTCTTATTTCACTTTCTTTGTTCTACTTTCTTATTTCATTTTCTTATTTCACACTCGGGAACCATTGGCTCGACTTTGATATTATTGTTGGATCTATCGAGGAGAAGGTTATCCGTGTGAGTTACACAAACACCAATAACATCTTAGCCAACTATATAACGAACCGATATCACTCTTTACCCAAAACCTTAAGACAATGGATTAATAAGTCTTTCATCTTTATATATTGTTCTATTTTTTTATTTCTATTCCACGTGAGCTTACACTTGAATACCCAACATGGTGGTCCCCAACTCCACATGACAATATAGCGGAGTTTAAATACATATATTTATGATGTTAAGGCCTATAACGGTGTTCATCAACAGCTCAGTACCTGGTTTTCTTTATGTTGTACATGTGTACTGTGTTTCGCTTTTTGTCTGATACGATGACAATATTGGTTAAAGTAAGATGATAAAGTTTTATTTTTGTTTTATCACCCCACTTTTGTTCACACTTCTTTTTCCTACAGATAACAGTTGAAAATTTCATTTAATTACCTCACCACTTTCTTTTTTCGGTTTCTATTTTTTATCAAATAATTAAAACATAATGAAAGTATATATAGATGTAGTGTTCTTTCTTTATTAGGAATCAATGCAAAACATAATTAGTGCTTATTTGTTAGGTTTAATGGTAGTTTTCAGATATTTTACAAACTAAATAATATTATAAATAATTGTTTAGAAAAAAAATTTATTTTGCTTATAATAAAATGTAATATAACGTTAGTTATACCTGCTGAGACATCATGGCCATATTCTCTGAGAAGCCTAAAGCACAAAGCAGTTTCGTGCAAACTTCTGTTAACGAATGTGCTACTGAATCCTGCAGAAGAGTGACACCGAAGAAGGGCTTCACCTATCTCCTTGTCATAATGGTAACTCAGACCCAATCGTTTCACATCGTTAATGAGTTCAAGTTTGAGCCATATGTCTGAACTTTCATCCTTTATCATTCTCCTCACTTCCTCCTGCAACATCTTGGCCCTGTCCTCGTATCTTATATCCAGAAAACGTTATACAAAGAACGAATCACGTATACGTGTGTAAGAAAAAGTTTAGAATAGGGACAGTGTATATGATAATTATGATGCTTTAACTAATTACAGCGTAGGCATGCTTCAAGGACTGCAGAAAGTCGTAAGTCCAGAGGTTGGGTTGGTAGTTTGCTGATTTTCTTTCAGAAACGTTAACGTTTGTGGTGGTTGCGTTGTAGCGAGGGAAGATTATCCTACGTTGGAGAAGATTAGGAGCTACTGGTTTCAGAGGTTTGGGAAAAGTGAGATGTGGAGTAAAAGAGGAATTGAGTAACGTTGGGTTCACAAGAGTCATTTTGTTCAAGGCTCGCTTATGTCTGCAACTGCGAATGTTTAACATTGGGTGGTCTCATACGTATATATAGATGAGAGGGCCGGATGATTATTGGAGCTGGAATAATGTGGTCCCAAACTTTTAAAATTGCATATATATACATACGATAATTAAAATATTTACTTTTAATTTTTGTATGAATTATTTATAAGGTGTAATCATACATTTGGTCTTTTCTTATGATTTTTTTAAATAGGTCTTTTTGTTTGTTTTAATTGAATCCATATTTTTTTTTTTAAAAATTGAAGTAATTAAGTTTCTTTAGTTTTACACTGAGACATTTAAAGACAATTAAAGAAGGTGTCACGGTTGATATTTTTATTAAAATATTTTTGTAATTATTTTTATTTTTATTTTTTAATATTTTTATAAAAATAAAAAAATTATCATGATCCTGTTAATATCACGTATTATGTTAATTTTAATTCGATAGTTAGTGTTTTTATTTTATCTCAATTTATTTTTATTTTTTTTTAAAATTAAACAATTTTATTTTTTTTTTAAATTCAAACAAAAATTAATTTGTATATAATGTTATACAAAAAGGTACTAAAGGTCATCATTCCCGCATAGAGGTGGTGGAGGTAGTGGTGGTTGAGTAGTAGGTGTAGGCGGAAGGAACAATTTTTGGGTGAGGGTGTTGACCACTTCCAAGAACTTCTCATTCTACTCAGCTCGTATAACAGCATGTTCTGGAGCAGTGTTTGTAGAATGTTGTGCCATGAGATTATGCATATGTTGAAATAGGGTAAGAGAAGCTATGCACTACAAAAAAAAACTATTATCTGGGGGTTATTTGAGGGGTTTTAAAAAACTCCCACAAACTAACATAATTTAAAAGGATTTTAGTGAATTGTTCAAGAGCTAACAGTAGAGGCGGTTTAAATTCTTTCTAAGAGAGGTTTATATCTTACCTAAATTATAATTATTTTTTCTTTTTATCTTTTCCTTTTCTTCAATACATTTAGTTTCCGTTCATCAATGGATATGAGAGAATAAATTTGAGAGAAATTTAAGAGGATTTAAAAATAGATTTTTTATAATTTATTTAAGTGAATTAAAGATAAATAAGAATCAATTTAAAAATAAAATTTTCTAATTTGTCACGTTAATAAAATTCACTTTTAAATTCACCAGGGAAAAATTTATCTTCGGCACGCCTTCTCAACGAGACGAGTCTAGCCGACGAGCTCGCCACGATCGCTGCCGATTCGGCTCCATCCCAGAATCCCCGCCAATACCACCGCGCTAATCCTTTTCTCCTTCCCCACACATCTGGATTCTTTGAACTCTTCACCGTGCAAATCCATGCTCTGGTTTAATATTTGTATTTTCTGTTATGGATCAATAGTTTGGTAAGTTGTTTAGGATAGTCTTTGTTTTGGCTGATGTTGAATAGTTTTAAATATTCTTATGCTTCACTAGCTAAATGAGATATTCTGTTTCACACATCTACATTTCTACATTTCCTCTGCTTTTATGAAAGAAATGTTGAGCAGGAGCCAAATTTTAATGTTTTATGAGGATTCATCATGATTTATATTTGCTTAATATGATGGAAGCTAATTAACCGTGTAGCTATGTAATAAGAATTACTATTAATGAGATATTGAGCTTTTCAATTAGGAAATGGAAGTAAAGTTCAAAGAATGAGTTTTCTGCCATGTGGGCTACCTGTTATGATTCTGTTACTTGTACCTAAAATGTAATTTGCAAAATATTTAGGTTTCTCTTTGGCATGATATTCCATTGCCATCGGGTGATGATATCTTCAACTTCATTGTTGAGATTCTTAAAGAATCCAGTGCAAAGACGGAGGTTGCAACTGATGAAGCTTTCACTCCGATAAAACAAGATACAGAAAAGGGAAAGCTTTGATATTACCCGTGAGATACCATTTCTGAGCTCATGTTGTTCCTTTCTTATTCTAAATTACATTATTTGTTATTGGCAGTTCACTTTTAACGTAAATCTATTCTCTATATTATTTTGTTGCCTTATTGTTGAGATAAATGTGGTGTGATATTTCTTCTTTAGTGTTGTCTATTTACTACCGTAAATCTACTACTTTCAGGGTTCAATACCCATTGCTGACCTTTGATAGTTACCCTTCCTTCTTAAATGCCATTTTCATGTTAATTTTTTATCCTTAACAGTTGAAGCATTTTGCATCTCTCATTTAACACATCCTTGACTTCTTTTACTATGTCTGGTTGATCTAGCTAGACTGATTTGGTTTCATATTTAGCCTATTCTTAAACACATCTTATTCATGTTCTCCAGCTACAATATACATTGGAACTATGGCTTACTTCCACAAACATGGGAAAATCCATCTTTTGCAAACTCTAAAGTTGAAGGAGAACTGGGAGATAACGATTCAGGTATTCCATTAATAAAGATTGTAGACTTCCCTCCCTACCATAATGTTATATATTATGAATACAACACAATATGTCTGAAATCATTGTAATTTTGCAGTTGATGTTGTTGAGATCGCTGAAAGAGAGGAAAATATGAGGTTTTGAAGGTCAAACCCTTGGGTGCATTAGCCATGATTGATGAAGGGGAACTTCATTCGAAAATTGTTGCAATCTCATTAAATGATACAAAAGCATCCTTGGTGAATGATGTTAATGACGTTGAGAAGCATTTCACTGTAAGATCTCTATCACCTAACTGTCTGATAACTTATTTCATAAGTCTGTTCTTGTTCATTTTATAGTTTATGATTATATCAAGCAGCTAGATGACTTGTTAACTGTTTGATCCAAACTACCTAGTTAGGGCAGTCAACTTATTTACCATTACTACATATTGACTAAAAAGATTACTGAGTCAAACATAAATAGTATTGATTGTACAATTAATGTTAGGAGATTAATGTTCTTGTTCAAACATCAAACCAGGTCCCTAGTTTTTACTATTATATATTAAAGAGCTTTTTGGATTGAAAATTAGAGAAAAAAATCATAATGCCTCTACGTTGTAGATAATCAATTCCTCATATTCGGGACAGTAAATGGTAGTATAACATTTCTTCTTCTCTTTTTACTCTATTTGTATATCAACAAAATTTGATTTACCATACGTCATTTAAAATAGTTAGCAAACTTTCTGGTCTGATATATAAAACCTCACTATTATACAATATATATATATATATATATATATATATATATATATATATATATTGTGTGTGTATTTACCAGTAGAAGCAGTGCGAAACAAACTATAGTACTCTGTAAAATTGTACATTCCCATTGGTTATCTTAACAAATTCATTTTTTTTGTTTCTTTCCTGCAAAATTGTATGAGTATAATTATAATTATTTTTTTATCATTTTAGCAAGTTGGTGATGCAAATGAGCCCAAGTCTCCTTTGAGTACAAGATCAAAGACATTCATCTTGTGGAAGTAACACTTAGGGAGTTTATAAATTTTTTTTAGGATAAAACTATATCTAGTTTATTATGAATTTTGAGTACTTATTGATTAAGTTGTAAGGATGGGTTTTATTTTAAATTGATTTTATGTTACTATGATGATTTTGACAATGAAATTATATGAATTTGTGATGTCTTTAGTTACATTAATATGTTTGAATATTGTTACAAATAAATATTTTTGATCTAAAAATATAACCACCTCAAATGGTAGCGAAAATTAAATAATTCTAGCAAAATAAAGTAATAAACCTTAAATTAAATAATACAAACGAGGGAGGTTACAACTTCCAAAGTATAATTGTCAAATTGAATAGTACATATTAATACACAAAATAGTGTAAAAAATGTAGGTATTTTTTGTAATCAAATGATTAAAAATAAAAGAGGTTAAAAATTGCCACAAAATAATAGTTGGTAATAGAGGAGGTTTTTACCCTTTGCAGAAAAACCTCTGCAAATTGAATGTGATACCATGGGTCGCGGAAAACCCCCTCAGATAGGCTGTGGCGACTCAAACTGCGACGGTTTGAAAAACCTCCGGAAATTATTTTGCGGAGGGTAAAAACCCCCGCAAATCGAAAAAAGAATCTCCACTAAATAACATTTTTTTTGGAGTGATATCAGATGGTAGAGCATGATATAGGGGTATATGGGTTAAGGGTTGGGGAGTGGATGGGATGGTTTAAAGATAGGGGTTGGATGAGTTAGTTATAGTGATTTGTTAGGTTGGTTCAATAGTGTGGGGTAGAGGCTAGGCGATGTATAGTGATCTCTTGAAAAAGAGCTTCACAAGCTTGGCATGATAGACGATGTCACGAGGAGAGCTTAAGCCCATCTTGTAGCTTCTTCAACATCAATAGCTTCCTTGATAACCAAGGGTTGTGTCATTTGGGTTCTAGGACGTAGCATTGATAGGAGTCATTTTCCAACAACTACATCATCTATTGAGAAGGTAGCATTTGTGTCACCAAATTGATGAGTACGACATGGCTCAACAATGCTCAAGTTAGGTGATGTTTCAGTAGGGATGTTGAGACCGAGATACGAACCTAACGAATCGCAACTACTCCTTCCTATAATGCTGTTACTGTGATATCTCTCTTCCTGTGTTATGCTCTCTGAAGGGGAAGATGGGCTGGGTACCTGCAAAGACACTCCGACGCTCAAGTCAGAAAAGGGATGTGTGATCAAGAAGAAGAATAATTTCTCTCTTAATTTCTCTCAAGGAAAAACGTACCTTTTTTCCTCTGTGCTTCTCATATTTAAAACAGTAAAATAAACCGTTTACCTGAAAATCCGGTCAGTTATCGAAGTTGACTATTTGGAAGTTGTAACTGCTAGATCGTGTTTGATACTGGGTCAGTTACTCCCGTGATTCATGGCATTGACCAATATTCGCAACTGGTTACTTCTAACCGCTAAACCGTTTATGTTAAAACTGTTAATTTAGACATCGCTCATTATATGTCGACCGTCTTATGTATCGACACAAACATATGAGATGTCGTGCGAGCGCTATATGTCGCGACATCACTGTTTGGTTGTCGATCACCAAGTGGTCGACATTAACTTGTAGATGCGATCGTCTAAACGACTGGCGTGACGATGTGTTCGACATGCATATGATCGTGACAGTGCGACCGTAATTGTCGCCAGGTCGCCCGGGTCACCGGTCGACCGTTGGCGAGTTAGGTATCCTACGGTACAGGTGACATATATCCTTCATCACATTCTTCTACCAAGTGGTGACTAGAGGAGGCATAGTCTCATATAGAGGCAACATTATGAAGGTAGATAGACTATTATCAGTATAAATACACATCAAGCTCATTATAGGTTGTTAACAGATCAACACTCCACTATTTCATCGGGTTGGCTAGAGTTGGGCAAGAAGGAGCAGGGTGAGATCCCTTTATTGTTTCAACCATTTGCATCTTCAATGGTTGTCCATCTACAACTGATAAACAGTGTGCAATAATGTCAACAACCACAATGATCTTCTTATGGCATATGAAGTTAGACTAATTATGGAAGACCAAGATCAGGAATATCGTTTGATAAAATGCCTTCGGAATATCTAGTTTTAGAGAGATTAACAAATAAGAATACTCTCAAACGATGATGCTTCACAAGGCTGTATGAAAGTTTTAACAAAAGATGAATTATGAGCTACTGCTTTTCAAATCTTTTATACAAAGCAACATCTAAATACTTGTAAGGAAAATATGTATGTGTATAAAGATTATGAGATGTTAGATGCTAGTTTTTGTGATAAAAGCAAATGAAAAACTTTTGAATAGTAATGTAATAAACTACGAACTTTATATTGGTTCACTCAACCTGAGCTACGTCTAGTTCTCTCTTAAGAACTCTTAAGGGGTTTCACTAATCTTTTCCATGATTTCATGAGTTTTGCCTCTTCAGGATCTCACAGAGTATTCTCACCACTCCTGGCTACAACGAGTATTAGTACCATTCCTAATTACAACGAGTATTAGGACCACTCCTGGTTACAACGAGTATTAGCACCACTCCTGGTTACAAGGAGTATTAACACTAGTTCTGGAGTATTAACACCACTCCTAGTTTACTATTTCTCATCAACAAATGTACCGAATTTCTCAAGTAATATAAAATGGTAAAACTAAGTATAGTTTTCCAGGAAACTCGTGTAATACTAGATAATTATACTATTAATAACTCATATAAACTAAAGAATGGAAAATTATGTGCAAGTAAATAAATACATAAAGAATATAGGTGGACTTTGGTAGCTAGAGGCACTTAGAAGTGGAAAAAAGTCATAAATGGTATGAAATGGCTTCGCTAAGGGTAGATTTCACCGGGTTCACTCTCTTATTTTGATTTGGTTGCTATAACCATTTTCAGTCCCTATTTTGATTTGGGAGCACGTTACTATGAATTTCATAAAGGATCTTCCCAATTCCTTTTGGAAACAAGTGATCTTTTTTGTGGTTAACAGGCTGAGCAAGACTTCTCATTTCATAACATTACAACACCCATATACCACATCTGATGTGGCCCAATGCTTTATGGATAATGTCTTTAAGCTTCATGGTTGTCCAACATCAATAATAAGTTACAGGGATCCAATTTTTGTCAGTCAGTTCTGGAAGGACTTCATGGCTTATCAAGAAATTCAAGTTCAACTTTCAATTGCTTACCATCGATACACAGATGGCCAAACAGAGATAGTGAACAAATGCATTAAGGTGTATTTGAGGTGTATGTGTTCAGATCATCCTAAACAATGGTCCAAATGGCTTCCCTTAGATGAATGGTGGTATAACTCCCCTTAGATGAATGGTGGTATAACTCGACATATCATAACACTATTAAGGCCAGTGCCTATGAAATCATGTATGGACAGGCACCCCAACTTACCCTGTTTATCAGGGGAATCTAAGATTGAACTGGTCGATAAAAGTTTGCAGAAGAGGGAAGAACAATGTAAGATGGTCAAGTTTCACATGAAAAGGGCACAAGCAAGGATAAAACAAATGGCTGACAAGAGTAGATTTAACGGGACCTTTGAAATTGGAGATTTGCTATTCGTGAAATTACACCCTTGTAGACAAATCTTTGTAGCATTTAGGAGCAGTGCCAAATCAGATTTAAAATATTATGGACCTTATGTTGTAACAGACAAGATTGGAATAATAGCTTACAAGATCCAATTACCAGCTGGATGACTCGTTCATGATGTTTTTCACATGTCACAACTGAAAAAGTTTGTAGGAGAAGCTAGCACATCAATCCACTACCCAATAAATGATGAAGATTCTAAAGTTAAGGAGTCAGAGGCGATAATAGAAAGGACGACCGTCAAAAGAGGAAATAGGGTTGTTAGTAAGGTTGTTGTCAAATAAAGCACCTACTTCCAGAGAAAGCAACGTGGAAATTCTTCTTTGATTTGAAGAAGTTTCCTAATTTTAATCCTTGAGAACAAAGATTATCTTAAGAAGGGAGGATTGATGCAGTATATACGTTAGTGTCAGTTATTTAGCGGGAGATGACAACATCATCATAAACCCGCAATTTGATGATGGTTTGAATAACTGGTTTTGAAGAGGCTGTAAGATTGTGTTGCATGATTCCATGAATGATGGGAAAATCGTTCCAAAATCTAGGAAATTCTTTGCATCTACAACAGAATGCACACATACCTGGAATGGAATTCAGCAAGATATCACTAGACGCGAGCAGCGCAAGGTGATCTGATGGAAGCAGCTCCATGACGTGTAGAAGGATGCTTCAAGACGCAGAGAAGTGGCAGCGGATTGAGAGAAAATGCAGTGGAGTTTCTGGATGCACGGAAGGTGTTTGATAAGATGCTGGAAGTGTTTGAGTAGTTGTGTTTGGTAGAATTCTAGCTCAGCAAGCTTTCCAAAGGGGAAAGAAGCTAGAGGAGGTGCAAGATAACAAAGCACAAGGTTGAACTTGAGAGTGAAAGCTGAAAATTGGCAGCATTTCTTTACTACAAATCAAGTTACCTTTACAAGTGATGAAGCTCTCTATTTATAGAAGAAGGAGAGCTTCTAAAACATATTGTGCAAGTTATTTAAATGTGCACATGCTGTAAAACAGATATAGGAAGCTTGGGCAGCAAGCTATAAGTGCCAACTCAGCAAAGCAATTGAAGAAGATTGAGTTGTTGTCTTTGGTGTTGAACGTAATGCAAAGCCATGGGCACCAACCATCCATTTGTGCTTCTTTTGCTTTACTTACGTGGCAGCCCTTTTAAGTTGCATAGACATGGTTCCTCCCTTTTATTAATATTCTACAAAAGCAATGTAAAAGTATTTAGCAAAGAGAAAGAGAACTTAGTAAGTAATACTCCATAAGAGTAAGGTATTGAGTGCTCCCTCTTCCTCTTGGATTCTCTTGGACATGGCTCTTGTTAAAGGTCCTATGTGAAGCTTAGATGGTCCTCCATCAGTCCCTCCCTCTTGAAAAAGATCTGTCCTCAGATCTTGGGAATCCTGTTGGGCATCTCCTGTGAAAGGAATTAAATCACAAATGTTAAAAGTAGGACTGACGCCATAACTTTCAGGAAGGTCTAATTGATATGCATTATCATTTATTTTCTTGACCACTTTAAAGGACCATCACCTCTTGGGCTTAATTTGGATTTACGTTGAGAAGGAAATCTTTCCTTTCTCAAGTGAAGCCAAACTAAGTCTCCCTCTTTAAAGATTACTTGTTTTCTCCCTTTGTTGTTGTAGTCAGAATATTTTTGAGTTTGTTTTTCAATATGGGTTTTAACCTTTTCATGTAACTTTTTGATAAACTCCGCTTTAGAAATACCTTCTTTATGAAGAAAAGAAGATGAATCTGGAAGAGGAAGTAAATCAAGCGGTGTGATAGGGTTAAAACCATAAACAACCTCAAAAGGAGAAAGTTTAGTAGTCTTATGAACTACTCTATTATAAGCAAACTCTATATGAGGTAGATGATCATCCCAATTTTTAATATTGCCCTTTAACATTACCCTTAATAGAATTGATAGAGATCTATTTACTACTTCTGTTTGCCCATCAGTTTGTGGGTGACATGTAGTAGAAAATAGTAGTTTAGTTCCTAGCTTGGCCCAAAGTGTTTTCCAAAAGTAGCTAAGGAACTTAACATCTCTATCAGAAACTATAGTTTTGGGTAAACCATGTAATTTGACTACTTCTTTGAAGAAAAGTTTGCTATATAGCTAGCATCATCTACTTTGTGGCAAGGTATGAAATGAGCCATTTTACTAAATCTATCAACCACCACAAAGATTGAATCAAACCCCTTTTGAGTTCTTGGTAGACCTAGGACAAAATCCATACTAATGTCCTCCCAAGGGGTGCTAGCTATTGGAAGAGGAAGATAGAGTCCATGAGGCATGACCTTAGATTTAGCTTGTAAACAAGCTATGCAACTAGAACAATGCTTTTGGACATCTATTCTCATGTGTGGCCAATAAAATTTGCTTTTTAAAGTATGAAGAGTTTTATCAACTCCATGATGGCCCATGAGTCCTCCTCCATGACTTTCCTTGATAAGAAGCTTTCGAATGGATCCTTGGGGTATGCATAATTTTCCTTTATTAAAAAGATACCCCTCAGAAATAGAATCCGTCGAATGGCTTCTTAAGACAAGATGCATATGTGGATGCAAATGTAGGATCAGTTTCATAAAGTTGCTTAATGTCATCAAAACCTAGTATTTGTGATCCTAAAGTAACTAACAATGCATGACGTCTAGATAGAGCATCTGCAACAACATTAGTACTTCCCTTTTTGTGTTTGATGACATATTGAAACTGCTCGAGATATTCTATCCACTTGGCATGTCTTTTGTTCAGCTTTCCTTGCCCTTTAATATACTTGAGAGATTCATGGTCAGTATTGATAATAAATTCTCTAGACACCAAGTAATGCTCCCAAGTTTGCAATGCTCGAATAAGGGCATATAGTTCTTTGTCATAGGTAGGATAATTCAATGTAGGTCCCCTGAGTTTTTCACTAAAATAAGCTATGGGGTGACCTTCTTGTATAAGGACAGCTCCTATTCCCACCCCAGATGCATCACATTCGACTTGAAAAGCTTTAGAAAAATCAGGTAAATGTAGAATGGGTGCATGTGTTAACTTATGCTTCAAGTCTCAAAGGCTAGACTTTGCTTTTCATCCCACTTGAATGACACATCTTTCTTTAAAAGTTCATTGAGGGGAGCAGCAATAGTAGAGAAATTTTCTACAAATCGTCTATAGAAACCTGCTAGACCTAGAAAACTTCTTACTTCTCCCACTGTTTTCAAGACAGGCCACTCTTGGATAGCATTGATTTTGCTAGGATCAACATGTACACCTTCTTTCCCAACTTTGAATCCCAGAAAAATGACACTTTCTTGACAAAAGGTACATTTGTCAAAGTTGGCAAATAAGTGATGTTGTCTAAGTAAAATCAAAACTTTCCTCACATGGTGAAGATGTTCTTTAAGACCTTTGCTATAGATTAGAATGTCATCAAAGTAGACTACAACAAAGCTGCCGATGTATTCCTGAAGGACATGATTCATTAGTCGCATGAATGTACTAGGAGCATTGGTTAAGCCAAAAGGCATGACTAACCATTCATAGAGGCCAAATTTGGTCTTAAAAGCGGTTTTCCATTCATCTCCGTCTTTGATTCTTATTTGATGATATCCACTTTTAAGATCAATCTTGGTGAACATGTTTGCTCCATGTAACTCATCTAACATATCGTCCAACCGAGGAATAGGGTGCCTATACTTGACTGTAATGTTGTTGATAGCCCTACAATCTGTACACATTCGCCAAGAACCATCTTTCTTTGGGACTAACAACACTGGCACGGCACAAGGGCTAAGACTTTTTTGTATCCACCCTTTTTCCAATAAATCATGGACTTGCCTCTCTATCTCTTTGGTTTCTGTAGGGTTAGTCCTATAAGCTGGTCTATTGGGAAGACTAGCTCCAGGGATCAAATCAATCTGATGTTCAATTCCTCTAAGAGGTGGTAAACCACTTGGAACCTCTTTAGGAAATAAATCATCAAATTCTTTCAAAAGCTTTTGTAACCCTTTGGGAAGAGAATCAAGTGGATGATTTATGGAAACAAGTGCCTCTTTGCAATAGAGAGAAAGTGAGGTTGTCCAAGAAAAAGATTTTTAGATTGTTTTGTTGGGACAACTACATTGGTTGAGGCACTTTCTAACAAACTCAAATTCTTCTCTTTTGAAACTGTTTTATTTTTGAGCTTTTTCTCACCATCCAATTTTTTTTAAGTATTATTTGATCCTCTCGTACTTGTGATGGTGTAAGAGGGCTCAAGATAATCTTTTTGCCTTTGTGTTGGATGGTGATCTTGTTGGTGACCCCATCATGCAAAGCTTGTTTGTCATATTGCCAAGGTCGCCCAAGTAAGATGTGACCTGCTTCCATTGGAACAATATCACAAATGATTTGATCTTCATACTTGCCTATGGAAATTGGTACACTTACTTGTTCCTTAACAACTATTCCTTCATCCTCTTTTATCCATTGAAGTTTGTAAGGGTTAGGATGAGGAGTAGGAGTTAAGCCTAGCTTTTCCACCATTCTAAAGCTACAACAATTACAACAAGAACCACTATCCACAATCATAGAACAAGTTTTATCAAAACTTTGCAGCGTGTGTGGAATAGGTTTTCGCGTTGAGATTGTTCTAACTCCACATGCTTTGCTTCAAGGAGTCTCCTAACCATAAGAAGATCTCCATCACAAGGTGGAGCTTCATGTTCCTCTTCAGATGAGGACAACTCAGACGCACTGGAGGTTGATACCTCACTATGATTTTCATGCTCAAGGATATAGGTTGACTTTTTGAAGTGACACTCAGTTGAATAGTGTCCTCTAGCCCCACATTTAAAACATCTAGTCTCCCTACCCTTGGAATCTCTAGTTTGCTCTCTTGGAGACCGTTGTTCCTTTCCTTGAGAGTTCTCTTTTTCTTTTCTTAGCACTCTATCCTTGCTTTTGATCTTATCTTTCTCTCGTTCACGCTCTCTCTCTTTTGATTCTTCATATCTTGGAAAACTACCCTCCCTCTTAAAATCTTTCCTATATGAAGAGGAGGTAGCATAAGGTCTCTTTGTGGAAGCTTTTCTTCTATTTTGTTCTTCCACTCTCACACATAGCTGGACAAAGTCATTGAGATCTAAGTAAGGTAAGAGTTCTACCTTATCTCTAATCTCATAGTTCAATCCACTCTGGAATCTAGCTATGGTGAATCTCTCCTCCTCTTTGATTCCCGCTCTCAACATGAGTAACTCTAATTTTTGCCTATATTCTTCAACACTCATGTTTCTTTGTTGAAGTCTATGGAGCTTGTCCATGACTTCTCTAGCATAATAGGCTGGGACATGTCGCCTGTGTAAGGCTGCTTTCAACTCATTCCAATATTGGATTTTGTAGTCGCCATTCATCCTTTGGTCCCTTATGATGGATGTCCACCAATAAAGGGCTGCACCTTGAAAGGTTAAGGTGGCTAGGGTCACTCTCCTCCTATCATCTATGTTGTAGCATTCAAAAATTTGTTCAACCTTCATCTCCCACTCAAAGTATTCTTCAACATTATCTCTACCATAGAAAGGAGGAAGGTCAAGCTTAGGTTCTACATGATGTTCTCTATGGTTGTGATGTCGCCTAGGAGGGTGTTGATAGTGATCATAAGGTTGGTAAGTATGGTGATCACTATGGTGGGAATGATCATCTTGATCATAATTTTGCCTATGAGAGTGATTTCCCTGTGTGTGCCTGCTTTGATTGATAGTAAGAGTGGCGACTATTTGCCTTAGCTCATTCAACTCAGTCTTGGTTCTATTGAGCTCTTCTCGCAACTCTATGTTCTCTTGATCTTGAGTGACATTACCTTGAACACTAGAGTGACTCATGCTTGTGAAGTAGAGAAATTGTTTTCACAATGATTTGAAAACCTTGCACAAGTATGAATCAAAACTTTTGAAAAGAGAATTTGAGGTGTTTTTGGTGAATGACTTCTATAGAGATTCTAAAGGTGAAGAAACCGAATAGCTCCCAGGAAGGAGAGGTGAGTCACAATGGACAAGCTTAGAAACCTTGTCCTTCCTTAGCCAGAGTGTCTCCTGACGTTTCTTACCCAAGTTTCTAGATAGAAGTCTTTCAAAACCTTTTTGGAATGTAACGATGTTATGCCCCTAATAAACCAAACGAAGGTTTGTCTATATGGTAGCGCACCTAGCTATCACGGAGACGTAGAACACAAATATTCAACAAGCAAAAGAAAGAAAGTATGAAATGAATGGAAAAAAAGAAAAAAAACGGCCCTAAGTGAAAGTGCAAATGACACTGGGAGCCACTTGACACACTTCCACACTAAGATGCGCAACTAGACTATTACAATGTTTAATGGAGTACTGGGAATTGCTTGATAAGCATTTTCCCCAAGTAACTCAAGTTTCAAAAGCAAAGAAGAATATACTACAAAGGTTCCGTGATAGAAAGCCAAATATACAATGAAATGTAGAACTATTTAAACAAAGCCAAGTGTGGCTGCAAAAGCAAAGTAAATGAGCTGAAATGGAACTTTAAAATGGTGTTTTTCTGCTGCAAAGAAGTGTTGGACAGCCAATGTAAATTCCTCTTGAAGTTCCCTTGTAGCAACGTTAGCAAGACCTCCACTCCTTAAGATGCTACCCCTTTGATAAGGCTTAGCTGGATGTTAAAACTCCACCACCAAATGATATTCCAGCACACCAAAATTCACAAAACCCGTGAGTGATGAAAAGCAAGGTGCATCCAATTTAAATGCAGAATTAATATGACAGCAGATATGGAAGTAAGAAAAGGTGATTTCTAAACAGTTTGGGGCTGGAATAAAGGCTAGCACACAAAAGGAACCTAAGATAGGGTCTAGAACAGATTAGAAAAGCAAGAAAAAACTCGAAACAAAGAGCAAATTCAAGTGCAGTGAAAGTGTTTGATGAAAATGCCAAACTGTTTGACAAAATGCCACAAAGAACAGCAGATTTTGGTGTTTTCTGGTTTTGGATTCATGAACACTGGATTGCAGGGGTTATTTGCTTTTTGATGCTTTGAATTCACTTGTATAATGATTCAAAAATGGTTGGAACAGAATCCCCTAGCTTTTGCCAATCCAAATTTCAAATTGAAACTTTTAAAGTATAGAAAACAGCAAAGAAATGCATACTGCACCAAAAATGTGGCTAGAAAATTGGAACAGCAGTGTGCAAAACAAATGGCAGTGTATCAAAGGCTCCAATGGTATGTCAAACAAGTTTATATCATCAATTTTGATGTGTACAAACACTTAGACAGCAAAGAATCACACTGCAGCAGCTAATCAGTAGTGCACTTCCCAATTTAGGCAAATTTGATGTTTTAGAAAGTGTTTTGGCACAAAGGTTTAAAAGTGACCAAATGAACAGTAAAGATGAACTTTGATGCACCAAATGTATGTATATAGACAACCAAAATGTGCCAAAAACCACTGAATCAGAATATAACTAGTTGAGTTCCAAATTGGAAGCAAAAATGGGAAGTCAAACTATGATTTTGCAGATTTAAGGAAAATGGACCAAGGAAACAGTTTACACAAGTTTCAAATGGTGAAATACACTTGCACAAATGTTTAAATTGCACTGTAATATGCAGATTCACCAAAACACAGTTGCAGTTGCTAAAAGTGTAGAAGAAATAAACCAGAACTGCAGCAGATTTGGAAATTCCTGTAAATCAAAGCTGGCTGGAGCAAGAAACATGTAAGAAAAGTCCTAAGCAACTAGATCTAGCTTGAAAATTTGAGCTAGCAGATGTTATATGACCTAAGACATGGCAAGGATTCAAGCACGGTGCAAAAACTTGTGGAGAATACTGTGACAGTTTTGGAAACCAGATTTTGATCAACTCAATACTGTTTTTGAAATTCTGTGATTAAAATGAGTTGTTAGACTTCCAGCACTGCTGAACAACACCAAGGAAACTTGTTCAAAGCTTAAGAACCAACAAATCTGGTCTGAAACAGCTTATAGCCAATGCACCAGATTTGGAAATATTGTGCAAAATTTGGAAAACAGATTATGAAGAACTCAACCACTCATTTTGGAATGCAATGTGTATTACGGATTGTTAACACTTGAAACATATGTGAAAGCAACAAACAAACTTGTTTCAAGCTTTAGAATCCAAAAATCTGGACAAAAACAGATTATAGTAAAGCAAACCAGAAAATGAGTTTTTCTGCAGAATGTGGACTGGAAAACAGTGTACCATGCTTGTGAGCTCAAATGATCAAAGCTGACTTTATGTCATTGCTTTATAGATCAACATATAGCTAGCAAGTGCACTGGATTCACTTAAACAACAAAGAAATAATGCTGGAACAGTAGCAAATACTAGACAGAATTAAAACTGCAGTAAATTCTGCACATGACTGACAAAAACAGAAAATGATTATTAAGCTAGATTCAAACGAAAATTAAAGAAGTTGCACCGATTAAAATGGAAAACAAACACTAAGGAACAGTGAATGAGGACAAACATCCACTACAATCATGAAATCAAACAATAGAAGTGAGAAAGAAAGAAAGAAAAAAATTCAGACAGTGGCAAATACTGGAACAGCACAAGACGGAAAAAAAAACAGAGGAATGGATACGAGACACTTAGCTCTTGAAGCGTGACTGAAACGACTGGCTCTTGATGCCAAATGATGGAAGCAGCTCCATGACGTGTAGAAGGATGCTTCAAGACGCAGAGAAGTGGCAGCGGATTGAGAGAAATGCAGTGGAGTTTCTGGATGCACGGAAGGTGTTTGATAAGATGCTGGAAGTGTTTGAGTAGTTGTGTTTGGTAGAATTCTAGCTCAGCAAGCTTTCCAAAGGGGAAAGAAGCTAGAGGAGGTGCAAGATAACAAAGCACAAGGTTGAACTTGAGAGTGAAAGCTGAAAATTGGCAGCATTTCTTTACTACAAATCAAGTTACCTTTACAAGTGATGAAGCTCTCTATTTATAGAAGGAGAGCTTCTAAAACATATTGTGCAAGCTATTTAAATGTGCACATGCTGTAAAACAGATATAGGAAGCTTGGGCAGCAAGCTATAAGTGCCAACTCAGCAAAGCAATTGAAGAAGATTGAGTTGTTGTCTTTGGTGTTGAACGTAATGCAAAGCCATGGGCACCAACCATCCATTTGTGCTTCTTTTGCTTTACTTACGTGGCAGCCCTTTTAAGTTGCATAGACATGGTTCCTCCCTTTTATTAATATTCTACAAAAGCAATGTAAAAGTATTTAGCAAAGAGAAAGAGAACTTAGTAAGTAATACTCCATAAGAGTAAGGTATTGAGTGCTCCCTCTTCCTCTTGGATTCTCTTGGACATGGCTCTTGTTAAAGGTCCTATGTGAAGCTTAGATGGTCCTCCATCATGATCTATGAGGTCACTGCTTTGGTTAGAATTTTTGGAAACAATGTCTCTATTCCTAATGTACGTG
Organism: Vigna umbellata; assembly: GCF_029865625.1. Lineage (NCBI taxonomy): Eukaryota > Viridiplantae > Streptophyta > Magnoliopsida > Fabales > Fabaceae > Vigna > Vigna umbellata. The sequence goes on along the minus strand of NC_142173.1, from coordinate 27,316,089 downwards.
CTACTTTGTGGGTCCAAGCATCAAATCTTAAAGAACGGTATGTATATAGGCCATGCGATGTCATCCTGATACTCTATGTCAGGTTTTCTCCTTCATGTTCAAAAACATGGATTGGATTTTCGAAAGAGGCATTGCATGGCATCTTTTCTTTTCCTACACTCGCAATTCCTCTTCACACATTTTTATCAACACTCTCTCATGTCAAAGTAACATTCTTTTTCCCAATCCTACACAGTTATTTGTTCAAAAGACACTGGGTTTCTTTTTCCAATATTTATTTATATCATCTCGAACATCTTGGAAATGTGGTCATTTGAAATGATGGTTCTCCTGTCTGGCCTTCTTCCAAATCCGAAATTAGAAGCATCAGTACAATGAACCTTCCACACTCAACTGGTGAGACTATAGTTCATATATAATTACTTTTTTTTTTCTTTCTTAGTAATTCTGTTTTACTCCTTTTGGGTCGTAAAATTGAATCTAAACTGGGCTACCATTCAACTTAACGATGTGAAAGGGCAAATTTTGGTACTGTAGCAGTTTTCATTTGCTAATGAAAAAGGTGAACATGAGAAAAAAGAATGACATGAATGCCAGACATAATGGTGCATCAAACAGTCTTATAAGATATTTGTTTAGATTTAAGGGTATTGGAGTAACTAACAGAGCTTGAAGTAGTAGATATGAATTAACACATTGAACTATGCAATTTTTAAGTAGTAGATACGCAGTTTTTGGTTTGTTCCCTTTTGTTTAAGTACGTATTGTTGAAACAGAAAATACTGATAAATTATTGATTTAGTGAAACAAATCTGACTTATAAACTGCATTTTGTATCTTCCTTGGTTTTATTTCTGTAAGGTTTCAAACTTGGATCTGAGAAGCATACAACAGAGGCAATGGTACAAAAGTCTGGTTCACTACAATTGACTTCTGGTATTGAAGGATTGTCAGGGTTGAACACAACCCAGGCAAGCTTTCCACATATAAGAATCTGCTTTGATTTTCATGTCGTTTTCCAATTTTTGTAATTGCAATACACAAGTTCTGGTAAAAAAATGTTGTTGTTAGTACAAGTGGAGATAACATTATATATTAGAGAACTGGATTTTGGACTGTGTTGCATAGTTTTTGTTATAAAGATGTATTTTTCTGAAAATACATGTGATGCTAGTTTCCTTCTCTTGTTTTCTTACAACTTTTGAGCAGTTTGGTTTTGTGAATTTCATAAGAGACAATTACACCGTACTTCCTGATACCCGTGAGAGGATTTTGGCAACAGAAGTAACTGATTTGTTGAGGTAGGTTTTGTCCCTATATAATTTAAATTAAACCCCTTAATCCTATATACCTGTAGGCACAATATGAACAATTTCATTAGCATTTCTTGAAAATTGTCTTGACATTGATTAATTCTAAAATGAAAGAGTTCACACTGCTTCATCCAGATAAGGATTTTTAGCCTGAGAAGTTTTCTCATTGATCATAACACTGGTGTTGTTTTACCTGTGTTAGATATTTCCCATTCAGTTTATTATATTTATGTTATTAAACCCCTCTACGATCCCTTATTGTCTTCAATCCATACCACAAAAGTTTTTGCAATTAATAAGCCCTGTGTCATCAAACAATCTCCACTGTTAAATTTTATGATCTAGTATATTGATTATAATCTTGATGACTGCATGGAAATGGTTGTATTATACAATTTTCCTAATTAGCTCAATTATTTGAGGACTTCTTTCAACTTAACATATTTAATCAGTCCATGCTTCTATGGTAAAGTTGTTGCATTTGTTGTTTTGACATCCGATAAATCGTGCTGATATGAAGAATAGTTATTTTGAAAATTTGGCTCATTGGTTTTTCACTTGTTAACTGTTTTAGACGGAGGAATAGTCATACGGTGACTCAGAATCTGGTTACTGGAAAATTAAGCACAATCGAATCTTGCTTCCTGTTTCGTGCACCAGCATCTAATGGCAATAAATGACGATCATGCTTCTGTTTTCTTTCTTTTGCCTGTCACTTTAATATTTGAGTTGGTTAAGGATGGAAAAAGGGTCCCTTTATACTACTACTGTACTGGATGAGTAAAAGTCTATCAAAATCTTGACTGTGGTTTTTCTCTTGATAGTAATCAATATATGCTTAAAAAATTGCTTTCATAAAACTAAAATAAAAAATAATACACATAAATAAATTAAAATATAGAAAAAGTGATAATAAAAAAATTAAATAAACTGTGAACTACAAACTAGTTTAAGTAACTTTTAATTTATAAATTATTTCTAAATTAATTATTTCTAAATACTAACTAAATATTTGTATGTTGATGAAATTAACGCATAAACCATTGAAATAAGGTAACTAACTCAAGGAGTCTTATTAAGGACTTCTATCATATAAACCATATATCTCAAAGGCTTAGACCAAAGAAGACATAATTAAAGGCTTAGACCAAAGAATTTGAAAACTTTATTGATTATGAAACTATCGTGACAAATTTTCAAATAAACTATTTTCAGTAACTTGTGTTCCTATTAATTCGAAAATTAAGAACAATTGCACGTTCACAAAAAAAATTGCAACATCGAAACATGCCTCTAAATACTAATCTTAAGTTGGATGATCAATAAATTCTTGATTCAGCATTTCTATATCTCTTGACATTTTGGTGAACGATTAGTCTTCTAAGGAGTTTAAAAAATCTATGCTTAATCAGTCCTCCAATCTTATGCTTGAAAAATCAACTTATAGGACCTTGGTTTTGTCTATATAAGTAAAAAAATTATGATTATTATACAACTTATTCTTTTAAATCTTTTAAATAATGTTTTGTTGAGATTCTTTAAAATCAATTAAATTTGATAATTAAGTACGTATCTACTTAGTGTTTTATTTGTTTAATGTTTATTTATAATACTAAGTAGGTCTACTACTTAGTATTACATTCCTCCCGTCAATAATTTTATAACTAAGTAGGGTAGCTACTTAGTATTCAATTCTTCGATCCCATTAACAAGTGGGACTATTTCACTTTTCAAATTTATACAAAGTTGGTATAGGACTTAGTTTTATAACCAATTTAGTAAGTTCTTCTTATGTAGTTAACTTCGTTGGATATTGTCAATTATTTTAATCTTCCAATCCTCTTGCCATGAGTAGAGCTCGTTTTAATGGAAAAATCATGGATAGACATGCCTCAAAATACAAGTCAATATATGGGAGGATTGAATACCTTCCTTGACTTTGCATTCAGTAGTGATATTAGGAGAAAGATAATATGTCCATGTCAAAAATTCAATTTTAAGAAATGGCAATGTTATGAAGTAGTATATGAGCGCTTAATTGTTAAATATTTTCCAAAAGAATAGACAATGTGACTTCTACATGAGGAGATAAGAGTAAAGGATGAAATAGGAGTCATGGCCGAATAAAATGATGCAAGAGTCCCAATTACTAATAACATGTGTGAAATGGTTAATGATGTATTTATGTATCATTGCTCTAACAATGACATGGTCGATGATGACGATTTGGGTGCAGAGTGAAGTCATACTAGGAGTCATGATGGTACAGATTTTGTTGACTTAATGCAAGATGGACAACAAAGTTTATATGAAGGATGTCATAAATATTAGAAACTTTCATTCTTGGTGAAGTTCTATCACATCAAATGTCTATACAAAATAAGTGAAAAAGCAATGTCGGTGATACTATAGTTGCTAGCAAATGCATTTGAACACACTAAAATTCCACATTTATTCTATGAAGCCAAAAAGGTAACAAGCTTGGTTTTAATTACACCAAAATTTATGCTTGTCTGAATGATTGTATGTTGTATGATGGAGAAGACAAAGATAATTTTTTTTGTAAGAAATGTAAGAGATCAAGATGGAAGACAAAAAAGAGAGTACAATTGCTGATGATGTCATTGTTAATAAGCTAAAAAACCTTCCTCCAAAGGTGTTAAGGTAATGGCACTATAAATGTAGTGTACGATAGATCGAGTGTCAATCCAAGAAAATCGGTATTTAGGTAGGTATTTTGTGTAGATTTTTCCAAGAAAACAATGGAATAAGTGGGAGAATATATAAACAATAATAACTAGTCTAGAATGACAAAAGAAACTCATGCGAGAAAAATAAAAGAGTGAAAGCAGATATGCAGATTTGCACAACCTGTGACAGCGTTCATGGTATGCAACAATGAAGAAATAGCTCAAATCAATATGAAAATAATGTTTTAATTATTTGTGATGAATTGTGAATATGTATAATGCAGTTTGAGTGGTTGGAAGATAGTTTGATGGGAATTTTAGTTTGATTTGAAAGGAAAGTTGGAATTGTTGCTAGTAAGTTTAACTCAACCGTAAGTTTGATTATAATGAGAGTATATCCTCAAAGTTATTGAATGAAATGTTAAGAAATTCGCTAGATGTTAGTTGAGCAAGAAAGGGTGTCACATTCCCACTTAAGTAGCTGAAGGAGACATCAAGATAGGGAAATGATGTCAAGTTGTCAGGGCATGCATGGAAAGTTCCTCTAGATTATTCATTTTTACAACTACCTTAAAGTCATGAGAGTGATTTTTAATTGATTGATAAGTGATAACAGTTGAAAAACTGTTATTTTCATGCTTAAAATTGACACAAAAAGCAACCTTTACACTTAGAAACTAGCTTGAAATCATGCTTTTATCCATATTTTCAGAAATAAGAGAGCTGGACAGGTTTATGCTTCATTTCAGTGTTTTTATGCAGGTTTTAATGTGAATTTAGTGAAAGAAGTGAAGAAGGAGAGAGATGGAATCAGAAAAGTCAACCAGAAACCAGAAAAGTCAACTAGTCAACCAGAAAAGTCAACCAGTCAACCAAAAAGTCAACCAGTCAACCAGAATACGAAAAAAGTCAACCAGACGAGTTTTGGGCCAGTTTTATGCGATTTTATGATCTGTTTGGGCCTGGACCCGTTTTCTATTATTTTTATGTCCTATTTAAAGACCTAGATGTCTTAGGGTTGGTATCTTTGGCAGAAACAAAGCAAACACTCTCTCTTCCACCCCTTTGAAGGAGGATCTTGGATGCTCAGGCTACCTCTTCACCTTTCTAGGGTTTTATCTTTCATTCTTTCATTATTGTTCATCTAGGTTCACCATGAATATGGTGAACTAAACCTTGTATGTTTGTTGGGGAATCAATGTAATCTTTTGAAGCTCTCATATATGGAATTTGTGCTTGCATCTTAATCTAAGATTTATGCTTTCTTTCATCATTAGTTAGGGCTTTTCCTCTTTGCTTAATGCTTGCTTTGTTTAACTCATTCAATGCATGATTATTGATTTTGTCGATACGGGAACGTACGGGGAAGTCTAGATCCGGGGAATTACTCCCAATATTATATTGGTTGTCGTTAAGCTCCTGTGCTAAGAGAACTAATTATTAGGAATGCTAGGAATCGTATGAACTCGTAATTAGGGATAGGCCTTCTTGACAAGGTAATTTAGAGAGTGGCATTAACAATGATGATTTGAATGTTGAATTCCTAAAATATATGAGAGTGGATGAGATGAAATTGACCCCCAACAACATATTCATATATATATTTCATTGAAAGTGCTTGTCTTTTGCTTTTGCCATTGATCAAAACATCATGCATACATGTTTATTTTCTGTTTTGCATATTAAACTTCAAATATTTCGTTCTTAAGTCTTAGCTAATCAACAAACCACACAACTAAACTAGGCCGTGAGTCCTTTGGGAGAACGATACTTGGTCTTACCAAGTTTATTACTTGAACGATTCGGTCATACTTGCCGATTGTAAAACAAGTTTGTGACATCACATTTTGGTGATCATAAATTTGTCCATCAATAAGTATAGTTATTAAACTCTTATAATAATAATACACTTAAAGTTTATGCTACTAATGTATATACTAGATTTGGTAAAATTCCATTGATATGTGCGTTAGGTAGGTGAAGAACTTCCACTTTGCTTAGATTAGACAAAACTTCAACAAAGAATAAAAGAGATTATTTACCAAAAATACTTATTATTGATATTTCAAACGCAAAAATCAAAGTTGAAGAATGAAATATCGTAGGGCAACCAAGTATGAACATACCTAGCTCAAAGCTTTGATAGTGGGGAAAGAAACTAAGGACTTGAATATTCCCTTGTCAAAATTATTGTCAGTGTCTTCAACTTCTTTAATACATAGCAGAATTTTGTATCCATAAAGCAAGAGTTATTGATATGTCTCCATATTTTCTATATATTTCCTACTATCCCGTCACAGGATTTCAAATTTCTTATAAATTAACTTAATATTTTTTCTATAATCCATGTGAATTGGCAATATAAATTTTAAGAACTAGTAAGAAGTAAGAACTAGTAATTGAGTACTTACTCAACTAGTAAGAACTGAAAACTAAGAATCAAACCTATAATAATTGAGTTCAGAAACATGAATCATGAAACAATACTTGGAATTGAAATTAATTAATCAAGAAAAATCATAATTAAACATTAAAAAAGTTAGATTCAGTGGCGTGATAGGCAATGAACTTAACAACCAAACTAGAAATTTGAGAAATCTGAAATTGAACTGGAATCAAATGTTTGGATCAAGTATCAAATTATTAAAATGCATTGGTGAAAATAAAAGCATATTAGAATTAGTATAAAGTGCTGAAATGTGAATTAGTGACTAAACACTACCAAACTAACTAACTGTACATTAATGTACTATAACGATACATGAGATTCATTACACTATACTCATATAAACTTAAACATAATGTGGTTGGTTTCTCTATACAGAACTCAAACCCAAGAACCTCGTTAGTTCAAATGACTTTGACCTCTTTTATACCTCTATTTCTGCTTCCTATGATTTTGCTTCCAATGTTTCTAGCATGGTGGCAGTTAATCTCTAGTCCTCATTCTCAATCCCAAAACCACAAACCTAGTGATGTATGAATTATGTTCCTTAGATGATTGTCAATCCATTATTCCATTATGATTAGAAACTCTTGTTCATATTTGTTTAATATTCCTCTATATTTCCATACATATGTGCAACCTAAATGAAGCTACTCTTCATTCACCACCTCAAGTTGGAAGAACTTCACATGTACAATCTGAACATGCAGAAGATGAAAATGAGGACATTTTGGAAGTGCAAAAAGAAAGACCAACAACATACAAGAGATCATAGTTGGTTGATGTCATTGGTATAAGACACTCTACACATATAAATGTTTGCATTATATGTGATATTAATATTTACTGCTGAAGTTGTTTGACACAATTTTGATTTCTTCTAGATGACCAATGCAAGATGACAAGTAAACACTTAAAAACAAATGATATTTGAAATTTTTCTCAGAATGAAAGGATTGTTGTACGTTGGAATGATGAGTGTCAACCAGTTAGGGATGGTGGAGCATTGTTGAATTGGTTCTTGAGGAGTATTTCTAGAAACTTCAAAGCATTCCCTATTTGCTATTCTACTTGGAAGAAGATTCCTAAAGAGTACAAAGAAGACATTATTCAAAATACCATTCAAGTAAGTAATGTAAATTTTCAATTTACAATTCAATTTTTAGGTAATTGTTGTTAATTTTGATTAAAATTTGTTTTGAAGGCAAAGTTTGCAATCAATTTTGATGTGCAAATAAATTACATCTTGAAAGCATTTAATCATAAATGAAGATATGGTCGATAAGAAGTCTGGTAACAAAGAGATGATGGTGCGTGTACAAGATATGAATTGATATGTGATGGCTCTAGATGGAATAAATAAAGATCATTGGACTACTTTTGTTTACTATCGACTTAATGAAAGAACAAAGGTAAAACTTATATTTCTTCTCAAGAAAAAAAAGGAAGGTTTGAGGCATGGGAGCTAACTAAGATTGGGACCCAAATGAGTGTTGATGGCCACAGAAAGAAATGTAGCATCTGTCGTCAAGTGGTTCGCAACAAAAAACAATGCCTTTTACGTTCAAACATCATAGAACCAACAAAATCATAACAGCCAAAACTACCCAACCCATAATAAAACCAACAGACCCATCATAGCCATAAACTACCCAACCCCTTGTACCATCACAGCCACCACCAAGTACCCAACCCCTTGTACCATCACAGCCACCACCAAGTACCCAATCCCTTTGCTTTTAACTTTTGGAAGAACAACTTTCCTCACTTCAGGGACGAACTTGCACGAACCCTAACCATTTGCTTTTAACTAATTACTTCAATTTTAACAATTCCACACATGTTGCCAAGTCATTTCAACTCAGCGTGTCACGTGTTGAATAAGTGTACAAGTCATTCAGTTTTCGCTAGGGGGACAACTTTGTCATTAGTGTTTTTAACGTCGTAAGAAAAAAGGACTAACGTGAACTGTTTTTACAAAATATGGGATGTTTGTGAACTTTTCAGTAAAGGTAGGACCAATTTGAACACACCTAAGAAATCGAGGGACCAAAACAAGTATTAAGCCTTTTTTATTTATTAAATTTTTTATTCTTTTCTTGTAAAGAGAGAGCCACCGTAAGGTCAGAACGAAGCAAGCTCCGCTTCTATCGCCATCCATCGTGACACAAACGAACCAGAACACCTGCGGACCTAAAATCACGCCATAACCTGCATCTTCTCCGTCGCGCACCGCCAAGTTGCATAGACGAACTAGAGACCACCCAAAACACTATTAGCAACCACAAATGAGAACCCATAATTGCGAGAAAACAAAACCCTAAGAAATTCCCAAAACGGAAGATAAAAAAAAACCCAAAACATAATTCGAAAATCTAGAAAACAAGAACAGAGACCCCGATTCGAAAATGAAACACCGAAATCCCTATTTCAGATTTCCAAAGTCGCGAGATCAGAAACTCAAAAATAGAACCCTAATTTGGAGCCCTAAAACGAACCATGAAGCCCCTCCCATTCTTTGCCACCACGAAGACGCATGATGATGTAGGCCCTCGTCGCCCCTCCAAGCACAAGGGTTTGTCCACAAGAAATAACTTAAAGGTGGGAAAAATGAAAATATTTAGGATTCTTGAAAGGAAATCAGGCATTTGGAGAAATTAATTAGGGTTTAATTGTAATGCACCCAATTAGGATTTATAAATAAGGCTTAAATGCTTACTTCGTCCTCATGTTAAGATGTGAATTTTTGTTTAGTACCCGGTTTTAAAAATGAAGACATCGAGTCCCTATGTTATGAAAAGTGTATGAATAAGGTCATGTCTGTTAAGTTGACAACAACGACGTTAAATCCATGCTGATGTGACCGTATTTTTTCTCTTCTCTCTTCCGTTGTCCAACTTTTTCTCTCTCTTGTTCAGTGTTTTCTTTGATGATTTGTTGAACTTGTTCTTTCTTTGTGGACTTTATTCATATACTTTTCATAACATAGGGACCTAATGTCTTCATTTTTAAAACCGAGTACTAAACAGAAATTCACCTCTTAACATGAGGACGAAGTAAGCATTTAAGCCTAGAAATAATTAAAAATTAATATGTAACACTAATGGTAATTGTCACGTTACATCTTGCTATATATTTAAAAATAGACACCTCATTGAATATTGGCTAAGGCGAACATTATGCCGTTAGCGATTTAAAGACCATCAACAAAAAAGATTAAATTGAACAATTTTTACTACCATTTTGAACGAAAAAATGTGAGGACTATTTTAAACAAACCAAAGACCACCCAAAACACGATTAGCAACCACCAATGAGAGTCCAAAATTGCGAGAAATTCCCAAAACGCAAGATTAAACTATGAGAGCAGGAACCCCAACATCCAATTTGAAAATCTAGAAAACAAGAACAAAGACCCCAATTCAAAAACGAAACACTGAAATCCCAAAGCCGTGGATCAAAAACCCAAAAATAGAACCCTAATTCGGAGCCCTAAAACGAATCACAAAGCCTCTCCCATTCTTTGTCTCCGTGAAGACACTGGATAATGTAGCACTAGTACAATAAAATGAAAAGACCGCGGTTACTTTTATCCATCTGCACCGGTTTTGCAACCGGTGCATATACAGCCGAGTTAAAAAATCTATAGCGTTTTACCTCGGGTCTGAACCGAGTCAAAAATTATATACTTTTATCTCGGTCGAAATGCAACCGAGGCAATAGAGTCTTGTGTTAGAGGGGTCTTATGCAGAAGGGGTCTTATGTGTATTAGTTTTCTTCTGGTATATTAACAGTTCTGATCACGTCCAACAGAATTTTGCAAGATATAACATCATTTGCTTATAATTTTTCTGTTATGAACTCTTGTTTCGGAGAGTGGTTGTTTCCATAGGAGGAATAATGTTTGTTCTAGCAATCACAGGAGTGATCTTCTACAAGAAGCATAACCAAGAAAAAAGAAAAGCAAAATAACAGAGTGAAAGCAAGTGCTTTATCATCAAGAATCTTCACTGGTAGAGAGATAAGAAACCCTTCATCATCAATGAACGATTTCTCCCGAGAAAATTTAATTGGAACTTGTGGCACAAGCGAACCCCTGAAATTGAACCAAAGACTCAAAATTACACACCAAACAGCCGAAGGGCTTTCATATCAACATCAAAGTAAATCAGAACACAAAGAGAAATGGGGTACTGCATCACCTTGCAGCATATTCTGATGCGCCTATGCTTGCAAGAGCCTCTGCCACCAAAGCCAACGCACCTCCGTGACACCTTGAAGGACTTCACCATGTGCAAAATTAAACCATAAAGTTTCCATCTTTGCTACAGACAAAGAAAAAACCAGAACAATGAGCAGCCAAAATTAAACCATAACAAAGAGAAAGCTTCTATGTCGGGGAAGGAATGCAGATCTGGGTCGCTTGGTGGAGCAGTTACGGCAGCGGAGCATTTCACCCAGACAAGGTCATTACCGGTGTCGACCAGCAGGAGGAGGCGCCGCGACGGAGACAGGGAGGCAAGCAAAGAGCAGGCGCTCGAGGGCAACGATGATGGAAGGGTTTTCGAGCAGGAGCCACTTGAACTGGAGAGAGGACCAGACGCTGAGGAGAAAGGTGGTGTGGGCGCAAAGGAAATAGGCGATGGCAGCCACGACGACGGAGGAGTTGAAGGCGGCGAGGAGGGAGGAGGAGGCGGAGAGAAGAAGACGAGCTGGGCGAAGATAACGGAGAACCACGCGACAAAGAAGGCGGCGGGCTTGAGGCTGAGAGCGTCGAGGATGGTGACGACGGGGTTCCACTGAGGTCTGGAATGAGGGGGTTTTGAGGGATCTGGAGGAGGCGGAGGTGGAGGAGACACCATTGCCATGGACGTGACGCGACGGCGAAGGGTGGGCGTCGTTAGGGTTTGGGGAGGAGGAGAAGAAGGGGGCGCTGTTGGATGAGGAGAGGGTTATGTGATGGTGAAATACGGAGGTGGAGGAGAAGAAGCGGAGGTGGAGGAGAGGGTTATGTGAGGGTGAAATGCGGAGGTGAGGGTGAAATGCGGAAGTGGAAGAGAAGAAGCGGAGGTGGAGAAGGGTTATGTGAGGGTGAAATGCGGAAGGGTATATTGCCTCGGGTCCAGTGGACTGAGGCATTATCAGCGTTTTAGGCATCGAGTGGGGTTTGAACCGAGGTCATATTATCTATATGCCTCGGTTCCCCCTTAAACTGGGTCAAAAAATTAATTAAAACTACGAAAATGCCACCGTTTTCTTATAGATTTCGGTTCCGCTTCAACCGAAGCGTATTATACGATTTTAAATCAAGTTTTTTTACTAGTGTAGGCTCTTGTTGCCCCTCCCAGCATAAGAGTTTGTCCGCGAGAAAGAACCTAAAGGTGGAGAAAAAGAAAATGATTAGAGTTCTTGAAAGGAAAACATGCATTTAAAAAAAAATAATTAGGATTTAACTATGATGCATCAATTAAATTTAAAAATAATTAATAATTAACATTTATCACTAATGGTAGTTGTCACGTCACATTTTATTTTATATTTAAAAATAAATAATTTATTGAATATTAGTTAAAGTGAACTTAGATCATTAGTTAGTTAAACGTTATCAGCAAAAATAACTAAATTAAACAATTTTATAAAAAGAATAAACTATTTTGAACGCCAAAACGTATGAAAATTATTTTAAATAAAATTAACTAATACAGAACCAAAATAATATTAAATTTTATAAATTTAATAATATAAAAGCACTGTGTTTCACGTTGAAAGGTTGAGAACTTTTATAAATTTAATAATATAAGTAAAATAGCTAAATTTTAGAAAAAAAAATGAAAATTTAAGTAAGTATTTTTATAATTAAACTGGTAAAGATGGGATCCACCATTTATATTTTTATAATTAACTTAAGACGCAATGTATATCATATACAAGTGTACATCTATAGGTCTATACACGACATGTATACGTGTATGACCTGTCTTATAGACACGCATAATCATGAGCAAGTGATCTTTAATCGTAAAAGACACGCCCATGAAAATCACGTGACACTGATTGTTAATAATTAAACTGAGACAAATAAGTAAATTAAGACACGAATTTTGTACTATAAATATATGTGATACAGTAGTCTAAGTATCTACGTTTATGATTACTCTGTACCTTACCCCTTCTGACTTATTCCCAATAATGGAGCGATTTTCATTTTCTTCCTCAACAGCAATAGTGTGTCTGGTGAGCGTGATCGTTGGTGTGATTCCGTTATGGGCGATGAAGATGGTGTACACGCTGTGGCTTAGGCCTAAGAGGTTCGAGAAACTTCTGAGAGCACAAGGTCTTCGTGGTGACCCATACTCCCTACTTTTCACCTCCAACCAAAACCCTGCTCCACAAAACAACCCTCAATTGCAATCTTTTGTTGTCTCCGACGATGTTGCTCCTCGCTTGTCCTTGCGGCCTAACAACACTGTTGCCAAATACGGTTCACTTTTTCTACCTCCTCAAAATTTGTTGCTATACATAAATGTTAGGTCTACCGAGTTTGGGCATGAAAGTGATGTTTTTCGGTGATTCTTCCTGCATCATTCAATGTTCTTGCTACAACATTTTTTTTATTTTAGTTTTTGAAATTTCTAAAACAAAACCAGAGATATTCCTCCTTTAAATTTATTAGTTATACCATTATTCTCCTCTCCTCGCGAAATAAAACTTTTGGATCTTAAGTTGTTAAAGCAAAGCCGTTTTAGCAATTGCTGATAAGTGAATTATGTGCAGGCAAGAATTCGTTTTTTTGGGAAGGCACAACACCAAAGGTCATCATCACTGATCCAAATCAAATCAAAGAAGTCTTCAATAACATTCATGATTTCCAGAAACAAAAGATAACTGGCATTGCCAAGTTCTTGGTCAGTGGTCTGATAAATTCCGAGGGTGATAAGTGGGCTCAACATAGAAAGATTATCAACCCTGCATTCCACTTGGAAAAATTGAAAGTAAGTTTATTACTTTAATTTATAAATAAACAATCTTTTCACAGCATTACCTAATTATTAATCGAGATGTACAAAAAGTATGTATACTTTTATAATGAATTTAACCAGTATCCTTGTTGTTTGGATATGAAGACTTTTGAGATAAAATATTGTTCTCTTTTAAAATATTTGCAGAACATGGTACCAGCATTTTCCCAAAGTTGCCATGATGTGATTAGCGAGTGGAAGGGAATGTTGTCATCAGATGGAAAATGTGAGATTGATGTTTCGCCTTTCATTCAGAATTTGACTCGTGATGTAATTTCTAGAACGGCTTTCGGAAGCAGCTATGCAGAAGGAAAAAAGATATTTCAGTTTCTCAGAATTCAGGGGTACCTTGTCATGACTGCAAAGTACTATAACACACCAATATTGCGGTAATACCACATTGATTCGTTGAAAAATGTGATTACTAAATTATGCATGTTTTAGTTTTATTGAAACTCAACTCACCATGAAGTTCTTCGAACCTTAGAGAATCACCCTAAAAGCTAGACATTGTAGACAGAGATTAAGCTCTCCATACACCAAATCACTGCTATAGTGATGATGACAAATAATTATGAATTACATACAGATTTTGATCTAAGGAATATTTGATATATGTTTCAAAAAATCTTTGAAATTCAAGAAATGAGGCATACCTGACTTATACAAGAACTAATAATGTTACTTCTAGGAAATTGACCTTTATTAATTCAACATGTTTCTAGGCATTTACCGACACCTACCAAAATGAAGATGAGAGCAGTTGATAAAGAAATGAAAAATTCAATTGGGAATATCATAAAAAAACGAGAGAAAGCCATGAAGAAGGGTGAATCCAACAATAAAGATTTATTAGGCATGCTTTTAGAATCAAATCAAACGGAAATCCAGGGAAATGGAAACCGGAAGAGTGTTGGAATGACTATTGAAGAAGTAATTGGTGAGTGCAAGTTATTCTACCTAGCAGGGCAAGACACGACTTCATCTTTGCTGGTTTGGACATTGATCATGTTAAGTAGGTATCCTGAATGGCAAAATCGAGCAAGGGAGGAAGTTCTTCATGTTTTTGGAAAACAAAATCCAAACATTGATGGGTTAAGTCAGCTCAAAACTGTATGTATCACACGATTTCATTTATTATCTTTATTAAAAATGAATTTCATGCTAACATGTGCCAAAATGTTTCTTCCGTAGATGACCATGATTCTGTATGAAGTTCTGAGGTTATTCCCTCCCACTGTTTTCCACAATCGCAGACTCCAGAAGGATATGAAACTTGGAAACCTGTCACTACCTGCAGGAGTAAATGTTACCTTGCCAATTTTTTTACTTCACCAGGATGTTGATATATGGGGTAATGATGCAATGGAGTTCAAACCAGAAAGATTCTCTGAAGGGGTTGCAAAGGCAACAAAAGGCCAAGTTGTATTTTACCCATTTGGATGGGGTCCTAGAATTTGCATTGGCCAAAACTTTGCCTTGTTGGAAGCCAAGGTTGTGTTGTCATTGTTTCTGCAGAATTTCTCATTCGAGCTTTCTCCTGTTTATGTGCATGCTCCTGCAGTTATGCTTAGTTTGCAACCAAAACACGGTGCGCCACTTATTTTGCAAAACCTATGATAATTGATCATATTCTGAACCAAAAAGGGTCATGGTTTTAGATCTACAAAATTGTCTCACTGGTATAAGACTATGCATATGTCACCTGGCTTAGTCTATCACTTTATTAGATTCCTTTCTGTAACAACAATCTCACCATGTTAGTGTATGTGAATAGAAACCATGTAATGCATGTGTTTGAATTCCGTCTCATGGTTTAGTCATGACGGCTTATTGACTGATGCATAATTAAAAGTGTGTTGAATGTCAGATTTGATGGTATTTACATGTTTTTGGAAAGGGGGATGATACTTTAAAGTGGTACGGCCTAATTAGGTCACTAACCCACTTAATCTTGACTTTAATATATTTGTTTATTTTAAACCATTAAATATATAGTTTTATGATTTTATAAATTGATAATTTGAAATTTTGAAAATTTAAAAGTTTGAAATTTTGAAAATTTGAAAATTACAATTTGTAAATTTGATAATTTTATAGTTTTATAGTATTATTGTTTTATAGTTTTGCAATTTTATAATTTTATAATTTTATAATTTCGTACTTTTATAATTTTATAGTTTTATAATTTCATACTTTCATAGTTTTATAGTTTCATAATTATAGTTTTATAATTCTATAGATTTATAATTTTATAGTTTTATATTTTATAGTTTTATAATTTTATACTCTTATAATCTTATACTCTTGTAATGTTATAAGCTTATAACTTTATAATTTTATATTTTTGTAATTTTTGTAATTTGATAACTTGGATAATTTGATATTGAAAGGGGCTTTCCTAAGTTTGGTAAAGAGTATTTTAAAATCATATACGAAGAATGTTAGATGCAAATTTTATGTATAGAAAAGTATAAATTACACGCTAGATGATATTTGCATGAATCTCGTCATATTGATCAATTAAAACATATTAGAACATATCCGAAGTAAAAGATGGTTATATTGTATCTTTTAATCAATTAAGATAATAATCTAATCAATTAAAACAAAAATATAAGTATAAAGGTAAAACCTTAATCGATTAAAAAGCATCAGAATGTCATGACTTCTATATATGTGTAATCGAACCTGTTTGTTTATGAAATAATTTCATTCATTTGGTACACGAAGTTTGAGAAAAAAAACACACCAAAAATGTTGTTCAAAAGTATTCTTGGAGAAAGCAAACAACCTCCTTGAAGAAATCTCAAGAATCTCCAAGGTTGGAAAAGAAGAACAAGATAAAGAAAAAGAGTTCAGTGAATGAAAGTTGGAAAATGAGTTGAGAATTAGTTACATTTGAACTGAAGCAAAAAGTACCTTAATCTCCTAGTTTAAGGTACTTAAACAAATTTCTTTCTTAGTCTAGCCACAATACAAGTCTTAAAAGTCCTTGTGATGCTAGCTTGCATAATGTCTATTTTGGTTGAAACGAAGGACAAAGTTGATTTGTGTGACAGTGATGGTAGAGTAAAAGACACACATCTTTATACAGTAATGAGCTTGATTTAAAGGTAAAAAAAGATTTCATGCCTCATAAAGCTTTTGCATTTATCTTGCACTAGTATAGTAAAAG
Organism: Vigna umbellata; assembly: GCF_029865625.1. Lineage (NCBI taxonomy): Eukaryota > Viridiplantae > Streptophyta > Magnoliopsida > Fabales > Fabaceae > Vigna > Vigna umbellata. Next base: position 27,299,443 of record NC_142173.1, on the reverse strand, counting down.
GAAACGACAACGATTATTTTCTTTTATCCACAGCGGCTCCGCAACCGACGTATATACAGACGAGGTAAAAGATCTACCACTTTTTTCTTCGGTTGTGAACTGGGCCAGTAGAGGGAGGGGTCTTATCCCTCGGTTTGGAATTGAACCGAGGCGGTGAAGGTTTTTTTTTTAATATTTTACGAAAGAATAAAGCGAGATATTAGTCTTTATTAATATATGCATCTGGTGGTCCCGTTCACGTTTTTGTATTGGCCTATGATTTAGGCCCACCTAGCGGTGGCGTCCTTTACCTACATCTACGTGGCTTTCTCTTTGACTCCCAAAAGAAGATATCATGAAAATCCAAGATTGAGTGTCCTAGTTTTACCTTTTTCATTGCCATTATTTTATGTTTGCAATTGGACTTTTTTTATTTGCACAAAGTTTAGGGTTTTCTTATCAGTATGTGTAAACCAATTCATGGTTCTTGCTTATTTCTTCCAGTACCCACGGAGGCGGAGGAATGCTACAAAATTAGAATCAAAATCAAAATCAATCCTTTTTTTATTTGCCTTTTCATATTAGAAGTACAAAACAATGTTAATAACTTTTATGTTGTATACAACAAAGTTCACTAACTCTCTTGAACACAAATCAATCTCACAACAATTTATTACCCAAATCTCTGTTATCAACAAATCTAAACACAGGAGCAGTACACACACATTGAAATAAGTTAAAATGAGTAGTGTGATATACCTGCAAGAGTCTCCGACATTTCTACCACATTGATGGAAAGACATGACATCCTGAAGCTTCAAGCCATGCCTTTGAATCATTTGCACAAGTTTAACATAGCCTTCCTAGTTATACTTCAAGGGTTCTTCTCTTTCCACCAAACCCCACCAAGCATCCACCATCACTCCTTCAAGGGGAGATATCCAAAACCCTTCATCTTTGAATTCAGAGCCCCCTCTGCTTCCAGTTCCCTCTTTGGTGTCTTTACAACCTCGCTTTTTGAATCCATCTTCACCACTCACCACTTCAAATTCCAAAACCAATATATACAACCCCTACGATGTTAAAATAATTTATAAGAAAAACATTGCCATAAAATTTTAACAGAACCAAAAAAAGTTTCGAAATTTACATGTGTAATAAAAATTAAGGAACAAAGAAGAGGTATCTACCAAAGCACAAACCTTGACAAAAGCCACCAAGAAACGAGCGGCCAACTGAAGCATCAAACAAAACAGAAAAATGAGATTAAGAATTATGCTAAATGTGACCAAAAAATTGACCTTTTTTTTATGGCCCCAAAAATAACACAGAAAAAAGTACCTTTGTTAAAGGAACCCAATCCAACTCTGAGATGCTAACAGGAACCCAATCCCAACAATCCATCGCTCAAACTTTGTTAAAGGAGCGATTTTGAAGGATAAAGACACAAGAACAAAACAAACCGACAAATAAACAACCCCAAAAATCAATTTTAAAAGGTCGTGAAAGCATGGATGAGAGCGCGGTCGGGTTTGGAACCACGATTCTGCCAGCATTTAAGGGAGGAGGAGAAGAACTCGCCGCCGTAGCCGTTGGCGATGACAGTAGACAAGTCGCCATCTGTGAGAAGAGGGTTAAAGGGACCGCCGACACGGTTGGGGTCGTTGTCGTCGGACTCGTTGGCGAAGGTACGCCCCTTGGAGGTCTCGTCGATGGAGTGGGACTTGAGGACGAGGTCGCACTCGGAGCAAAAGACACGAGAAGAAGGCACATGGGAGATGGGAGAGGAAAACACTTTTGTGCGAGAAGAAGAAGAATAGTGCGCTAGGGTAATATCAAGGGATATTGACTCGGTTTTCTGCATAACCGATTTCTAAATGTTTGAAAAAATTTAAAAAATTAGAATTTACATGGTTTTATGTCTCGGTTATGAAGCAACCGAAATAATAGACGATTTTCTGTCTCGGTTTCTCTTGAACCGAGGCCTATACGTTTATTGAAATTACAAAAATACCACCACATTTTCTTATGCTTCGGTTTTCTGGAAACCGAAGCATATTAGCCGCGTTAAAATCCTCGTTTTGTACTAGTGTTGTAATCTTTCTCCTATGGGCACCATAGTTGAAGCTTGATTTGCTAAAGCCTCACTATCTCTTGATTGGTCTTTCCATGATGAGCAAGCATGATTGATTTCTTTGCTTTGATTGAAGTTGTTTGCTTGAGTCACTAAACCATTGTAGTTGAGATATTTTGTCTAGGCTAAGTTTAACTTTTGCTTTTCATGAGGACATGAAAAAGTTTATGTTTGGGAAAGTTAGTAAGTATGATAATTAACTATTATTCACACTTACTAGAACCCTTTATTTGTCCTTATATCATGTGTTTTGTGTTGAATTCCATGAAAATGTGTAAGATTTGTATTTAGTCTTCATAAATTTAATTATCTATTTGTGGTTTATTTTGTTGGAAATTGGAAAATTAGAGAAGAATAGAGAGTTTCTGCCAAAAGTTGCTAGCTCAGGCACAAGCACTGCTAGCCCAGCAAGTAGAGTAACTCTAGCCCAGCTCGAAAGTCTTGCGGCCTAGCTAGTAGAGCACCTCTAGCCTAACAAGAGGATTTTGTGGCCCAGCGAGCATATCACCTCTAGCCCAATGAGAAGTGTTTATGGCCCAGTGAGAATGCACTTTTTGGAGAGGGTTTTAAAGTGGCGAGAGTGGAAGAAAAAGGTAGTTTTTGGATGTGAAAACACAGTTGAAGCTTAGGGACGCGATGTGGAGGCACATTTTTACTTCTGGAGCTCATGAAGGCTACTTGGGGCATGTGGAAACATCCTCTTCTCCCTCTTTGGGTCTCCTTCTTCTATCATCCACTTTTATAAGCTTTTAGACTCTCTATAAAACCCGGATAAAATAAAAATAGTTTATTTTATTTTTTACATTTTTTAATATTAAATACTTAATTATAGTATAGAATTGGGTGATAAAGTATTTATGAAAAATTAATTAGTATTTGTTTATTTTAATTTTTGGAAATGAGTTGAGAAAGGGATTTGGGCCTTAGTTTTTAATAAATAAATAGATAAATAAATAAATAATAATAAGAAACAGAAAGTAATATTGGATAGAGATATTTAAATGAAATTAGATAAAACCTAGGGAAAGATAATTCCCTGAAAGTGTGTGTGAGAGAGAAAAACCATCACTCTTTCCTTGCAAATCGTGAAGGGCCTTGTACCTTGGTGAAGAGTAGAGCTCGAGAGAGAAGAAAGAATGTGAAGACTTTGGCTTGGTGGCTGGTTCACTGTTACTTATGAGGTAAGGGGAGTTAACACTCTTGATTATAGATGTGTATGGTGTATTGTAGTATAGTCTGGGGTTTTGTTGAATCGTGGGGGAATTGGTAGTCACGCATGTAGCTTTGGGTTCTTCTTAGCCATGGAAATTATGTTGTACGTAATTTACTGCATTGATCTTGTATACGGGTATTGGTATAGAGAAAGGGTATGAATTATTTTTAGTGTGTGCTTGGTGTATAGTGCCGCGTGAGTGAAAGGGAAGGGAGAAAACGATTTCTACTTATCATTTTGTTGTAGTTGATTCATGGGCATATATATATATATAGTATGTATTTTTTCTTATTAGTCATTAGTTTGATGATTGCTTTATTATTGTTTCGAGAATATTTATTACACAAGGGTTTGTTGCTTGATTGTGCAAGGTTAATATTGTTAATTATTTTAGAATTGGGTTTATGTTGTGATTCCCGGTGAAGCTCTTGGAAGTGTGGTGGAAGTAGCACTAGTACTTGCCCGGTGAAGCTCTCTGAGAATAGAGTGGTGGGGGTGTATACTTGTTCGGTAAAGTCCAATAGGGTGGTGGAAAGCATATACTTGTCTTGGGAAGCTCTAAGAGAGTGGTGGGAAGTGGTGTACTTGCCGGTGAAGCCTTCTAGAGAGTGATGGGAGATGTCATTATGTAATGGTGTGGAAAAGTGTACTGGCCCAGTGAAGCTCTTTAAGAGAGTGGTGGGAGGTGACACTCGACCTTATGTTATATGTGAGTCCATCAATGGTGATTCAATATATAGTGAATGTTTTCAAATAAATTGGGATATGAGTTGTTGAATGACAAAGGAAGTATGAGTGTGAATTGGTTACTTTGACGAAATCATTTTGTGGATATATGTTGGTGACTTGGAATTTGATAGTGCGACTGTGTTAATGATTTGATGTGTTGTCATGTAAAGAGGTGTATAGGAGTATGATGATATGTGATATTCAAAAATCTTATTCTAAGTTGATGTTGAATACTTGTATATGTTATATGACATGTTTTTGTTAGCTCACCCTTGCATGTTTGTGGTTGTCGTTTCCACCTACGATGATCGTACTTGTACGTGAGTAGATGTTGTTACAGATATAGCTAAAGCAAATTTGAGTAGCGAGATACATGGGAGAACTATGGGATTTTAATTTCAATGTTAATAGTTTTGTAATGGAATTCTATGAACGTTTTATAGTTGCATTTGATTTATGAAGTTTTCATAATTCAGTTATAATAAATGGAAGTTTTATTTAAACTGTATCTTGAAATGATATCAGGTTTAAGTATTAAAAAGTTATTGTAAACCCGTGGCATCCCAAATTTGGGGTGTTACACTCTCCATGGAAATGGAGAACCAAACATCTTGTTTGGAGTAGATGTATCTATTGAACTCTTGTATCTTATAAATGCTTTGATTATATATATGCATCTTCATCTAAATATTAATTTTTTGTTTTACTCTATTGCTGCTTCTTTTGCTTGCGGGAATGGGAATGTTCCTAGCTCGATTTGCGGTTTCATTAGGTCTTATGAAAAATCTACTGAACCCTAGGCTTGAAACAAAAGATCTAGTGGAGACTTGTGTCAAGGATGGACATGACCCATTAGTTATCTAAAACCCTAGTCTTAATGCGGGTTGCTTGTTGAATGATCAAGGGATTGACGCTTAGTAAGAAAACCTAGGTTTCTCATCTAAGGGACTGACATTAGTATTTGATGGAGATGAGATGATTCAGTGTGTGCAAGAGAGTGAATTGGTGAAATTTACCCTAGCTTTGCCATTCCATACCATTTCCACCATTTCTCCACTCCTAAGTGCCTCAATTACTAAGTTCACCCTTCTTTGTAAATCTTTATTTAGTTAAATATAGTTGTAAGTTTAATTATTCTTTAGTCTAGATGAATTACTAATTATATGATTATTTAATATTACACGAGTCTCTTGGGAAAACAACACATGGTCTTACATGGTTTTATTACTAAACAATTTGGTATGCTTCCCAAAGAGCTAACAAGCATCCTACACCCTTTTGTCTACTGATTCTAAGCAAATTTTCATTCTTATTTTTTAGAATGGATAATTCTCTTCAGCAAACAGAGGTGATATGTTTATGGAGCCACTCACAAAAGGTTTGAGATATATTGGCCATCTAAGATCTTTTTAATCAATTAATGTCTCGATTAACCAGCTCTGGTGCCTATTGTTTAAATAGTATCCCTATATCTCAATCTAAGAGGGGTGAATTGAGTTTTAAAACATCTTGTTCAAATTATTTGAAAATTTTGGTTCTTTGAATCAATTCACAAAAGTTTATGATCAACAATTAAAATACAAAAACAAAATTAAGATCACACATCAATTTTTATACTGGTTCAACTCTTAAGTTGAGCCTACATCCAGTTTCCTCCAACAAACTTAGCTGGAGGGAATCCACTATATTTCCAATTGTCAAGAATACAAAGAATTCACTTAATTGTATCCTCACACACACTCCAATATTAAAAACTATAACCAAGAGAGGTTCAAACTCATACTCTCTTACGCCTTGCTTACACAGCTAAGGTGACTAAGAAAATCTAAACAATAAGATGTAACCTGGATGCACCACCTATATGCAGATCTCACAAGTCTTTTTTCTTTCTTGAAACCTTGGAGAATTGAAGATTCTTCAAAGGGTTGAGTGATTTCTCCAAGAATGATTCTGGACAACTTCTTGATGTGTTCCTAAGCTTTTGTTTCACGTTTTTTCAAAACATTGCAAAGTACTTTCTACCTGAAACAAGTTAGATCACACAAATATATATGATATGAAATTCATATGCATTTAATCAATTAGGTATCTTTCTATTTTAATCGATTAGATTATTATCTTAATCGATTAAAACATGCAATATAGCCTTATTTTGTGTGTAATGTGCTTTAACTGATTATGGTTATATCTTAAACGATTAATATGAGTAAATTTATGCAAATATAATCTTCTATCCAACTTGTACTCTACATACATAAATTGTGCATTCTAAGATCTTCTTATATGATCCTAAGTATATTTTATTAATGTTATTACACAAGAAAGAACATTTGACATAGTCATAAAAAAAAATACTAAACTGGGGAGAGTTCCCTCTTAACATATAATTTCATAATCTTTATAATCTTATTATACCTTAACGCTTATTACCTTACAACCTTATTACCTTACAACCTTATTACCTTACAACTTATTACCTTAAATTACCTTACAACTACCATTACCTTATTACCTTACAACTTAACCTTATTACCTTACAACCTTA